>NC_136608.1:17098017-17150975 GCF_910589615.1 Taurulus bubalis | reverse complement strand
CTCTCTCTCTCTCTCCCATCAGCATCTTTTAATCTCTCCTCAGTTGCTCCTCCTCCTTACTCATAAACATCCTGTCCAGGTTTATCAAAGTTAATCCATCTTTAACAGCCGTCCCTCCCTCCTTACTTCCTTTCCTTGCTTCCTCGAGTAGACAGTTTTTATTCTCACGTTGAAACGAAACCCACAATTAACTTTGTCTCTTTGTATCTTTGTCTCTTTGTATCTTTGTCTCTTTGTGTCTTTGTGTCTCTCTGATAGAAAATGTGCCCTGAGCGGTCAGACCAAAACCTGTAAGCACAGAATCAAGTTTGGGGACTCGTCCAACTATTACTACGTGTCTCCGTACTGTAGATACAAAGTGAGTATGAACACTGACATCATCTTACAGACGGGTCAACAATCATCTTCAATGTCTTTTCATTTCAGAAAAACACACAATTCAAGTGATAAGGAAATAAAATATAGTATTTTCATTGATTTAAAACAAATCATGTCATTAGTTTTATTGATAATCTCTAATATATATGTGTTTATCACCAACACTACATTGTACTATTACACGTGAACGCATCACGAGAAGATGACTCAATGAAATAGAACACATTTGTTTTGAAAGATTGACAACTGACAGAATAAAAAATACTCCTGCGTGCATTTTAATTTATGTATTTACTTTCATGCCAATAAAACCACATTAAATTGAATTAATGACAGAATATAAATTAATTTAGTAGCTAATGTTGAAAGAGATGCAGACCATAAAGAATAAGGATAATACATTAAAAGAGAGAGGTTCACATTACCTTTAAAAGGAAGCGCTCGTGTCTTCATGTAAATTGAAACTGTTACTGGTTGTTGTTGTTGTGAGACGTTCGGATGACGTTTGGATGACGTGTCCAGGAGGATCTCGGGTTCAATGCGGATCAGTCGGTGTGATGGATGTCGTCTGTTTTGTCGCTTCACGAACGGCGGACGCAAAACCGTTGCTCAAAGAAATCGTCACAGCAGTTTTGTCTCTTTATCTTTTCTCTTTAGATCACAGCCGTGTGCAATTTCTTCACCTACATTCGCTACATCTACCAAGGGCTGGTCAAGCAGCAGGATGGTGAGACACACACACACACACACACACACACACACACCATAAACAGCGTGTCATCTGGTTCATTGCTAATAGGAAACAGAGTTCAGGGAGTTTTTTCCACAAAGGGTAAGTCAGACTGATGGATGGTCGTCTCCTCTGCTGGATTCACTCAAAACAAACGTCCTCTTTTCTTCTTTTAAACATTTTGCAGTGTTGTGATCGACACCGTTTATATAAGGCGTATTTCACATGGACGTAAAAAGAGAACAGGAGGTGCTCAGAGGTGCATGAAGCACACGAAATATAGTTTGTACTTAATTATAAAATTACCCTGGCAATGTTATGATCATGAAGAAGACTTGAAACTAGAGATTGAGACATAAACTCATGTTTACAATGTTTACTGAGGGAATACATCAAGAGAGAATTAGAGTCATTTATATAGACTTCTATACAACCAGAGGAGTCACCCCCTGGTGGTCAGGAGAGAGAATGCAGCTTTAACACATGAAGCATATACTTCTATACAACCAGAGGAGTTGTCCCCTGGTGGTCAGGAGAGAGAATGCAGCTTTAACACATGAAGCATATACTTCTATACAACCAGAGGAGTCACAACCTGGTGGTCAGGAGAGAGAATGCAGCTTTAACACATGAAGCATATACTTCTATACAACCAGAGGAGTCGCCCCCTGGTGGTCAGGAGAGAGAATGTAGCTTAAACACATGAAGCATATACTTCTATACAACCAGAGGAGTCGCCCCTGGTGGTCAGGAGAGAGAATGCAGCTTTAACACATGAAGCATATACTTCTATACAACCAGAGGAGTCGCCCCCTGGTGGTCAGGAGAGAGAATACAGCTTCAACACATGAAGCATGTGCTTCTATACAACCAGAGAATGCAGCTTTACTTGATGATGAAACGAACCTCTGCTGTGTGTTTGTAGCGGAGCAGATGTTCTGGGAGGTGATGCAGCTCCGCAGGGAAATGTCCTTCGCCAAGCTCGGCTACTACAAAGACCAGCTGTGACCGACGGACAAGCCCCGCCCTCCAATCACAGCAGACCACGCCCTGAAAGCCCCGCCCCCACCCTGGTCCCGCCCCCCTGTCTCATTGGTTCGTTCCAGGAAGACTCGTACCTCCGTCCCTCCTCCCGACGTTTGTGTGTTTTTGTGCGTCAGAAAAAAAATCCGGTTGTTTTTCAACGACGTGGATAAAAGACTGAAGGGCTGTGACGTCTGTGGTCTTTCTGGAGGTTTGGTGGGTTTCTGTCCAAACTATGATATTTACTTCATGTACATGTAACACTCCAATATATGAAGACAAGTGGCATGAAAAGAGAAGTTACACATTTAAATATGTCTGCATTTGAACCCATTGGAGGAGCTTTGAGCTTTTTTATTTTGTAACTTTTTTTTTTAAACATTCAATCGTCAAAATAATGATTTCCTCAATTACAAATCAAGATAAATTGGGGAAACAAGATGGAGAATTCGAGCCGCTGTTCTGAGATTTAGAGAATATAGTTTAAATATTTAGAAATAAGTCGTGTCATGAGAATAAAATTATAAAACAAGATTAAGAAATAAATTAGAAATTAAGAAAGAAAATGTATTATTTCAAGAGTACAAATAGTAATGTTGTGATAAGTTAAGTAAAAATGAATATAAATTACTTTATTCTTAAATTTGTTCTTTAATATTTTCATGACTCAGTCTTTATAAGATGAAATGATTTGCTAAATATCATGAATTGTTTCTACAAATGACAAAGTAATACTTTATCGATAAATGTTGACTATTTCCCTCTAATTAAAACTTAAATTAAAATCTTGACTTTTCCTCAAAATACTGAACCCTTGAAATTATGAAATTATTCAAATAGACTCCATAAAACTCAAAACAAGTATTCTCTAAATCTCAGGTCTTGTTTCCTATCAGTGGTCCTGTTGCTAAAACACAATATTCTATATTCAGCTTTGAAAACTGAATCCTAAACTCATTTCAGTTAAAACGACCAAACAATCAGCGGGGTGGAACCACGAAGAAGCTTTTATTTAATTCATGTTGGAGCAAAGGATGAAGGCAAACTGGAAGATGCAAAGATAATCAGCAGATCAGAGTTCAAACATTACTGCAGAACCCGTTCAGACCGGATCCACGTCTCTGAGGGAGGTGGGAGATTTCACATGTTTTAATCGGTCCTGAATATCTCGATCCTGAATTTTGTCAATCCAGAATATCTCGATCCTGAATATCTCGATTCTGAATATCTCGATTCTGAATATCTCGATCCTGAATATCTCAATCCTGAATATCTCGATTCTGAATATCTCGATTCTGAATATCTCAATCCTGAATATCTCGATTCTGAATATCTCAATCCTGAATATCTCGGTCCTAAATATCTCGATCTTGAATATCTCGATTCTGAATATCTCGATTCTGATTGTCTCGATTCTGAATATCTCGATCTTGAACATCTCGATCTTGAATATCTCAATCCTGAATATCTCGGTCCTAAATATCTCAATCTTGAATATCTCGATCCTGAATATCTCGATCCTGAATATCTCGATCCTGAATATCTCGATCCTGAATATCTCGATCGTTTATATCTCGGGCCTGAATATCTCAATCGTGAATATCTCGATCGTTTATATTTCGATCCTAAATATCTCGATCCTGAATGTCTCGATCTTGAATATCTCCATCCGGAATATCTCGATCCTGAAAATCTCGATCTTGAACATCTCCATCCAGAATATCTCGGATCCTGAATATCTCAATCCTGAATATCTTGATCCTAAATATATCTTGATCTTGAATATCTCCATCCGGAATATCTCGATCTTGAATATCTCGGTCTTGCATATCTCGATCTGGAATATCTCCATCCGGAATATCTCGATCTTGAATATCTCGATCTTGCATATCTCGATCTGGAATATCTCGATCTGGAATATCTCGATCGGGAATATCTCGATCTGGAATATATCTCGATCCTGAATATCTCTACCTGACTATCTCTACCTGAATATCTCTACCTGAGTGAAACCGAGCACACAGTATTTCCCGCCTCCCTGTGAAGTGAATCTCGTCTGAACGGAGCTCAATAAAACAAAAGTATTTCAACACCGTAAAGTTTGTCTCTGTTCGACGTGAAACTGTATTTATAATTCCTTTCAGAGTTCATGGCGGTCATTTAGTTGTCGGGGTTGAGTTCAGACGTTCGCCGAAGCTTCCGGAGACTTCAAGTGAGAATAGAAACACGACATTGAACATTCTGGAACCTTTTTAACACTTTGACAAAATATATTTGCGCGGGGGGAATTTCCTTTCAACGACTTCTGCTGTATTTAATCAATCAGGAAATGTGTAGATAGTTTGCAGTGTGTGGGGATGTTGAGTGTGTTTGTATGCCTGGTGTTGTCTAAACTTTATATATGTTAATTTATCTGCATCTCTCTCTCTCTTATTCAAAGTCAATGTCACTCTCCCGGTTTGGTTTAGTGCCTTTTCTCTCAGACACTCTGAAATAAAAACAGTAATACCTCTGGAAACCTGCTGCTGTCTGTGGAGCCTGTACACACACACACACACACACACACACACACACACACACACACACACACACACACACACACACACACACACACACATACATACACTATTTGATACCAACTATGACATTTTTATTCAGTTCATTTACTTTTTTTTAATCGATAATATACAATGACAGAAACATTTTTATTTTTTTATTTTTCTGTCTGACTTTTTTCAACATACTATGACTTTCGGCACACTATCCTATGACTTCTTTTGACTTTTTTTATGTTTTAATGGGCAAACTATACTTTTTATGCCATTTCTTTACTCTGACTTTCTTTTACTTTTGTTTTTATTGAGTTTTATAATGATAAAACAACCTCGTTACAAACGTGTGACGGTTGTTCCATAACATAACTAGTGAACATTAAAAGACATCTTCTCTAAACCAACTCTTTCACATCTAAAGTGTCGATTGCGATGATAAAGTCGTGGAATCCGATTGGTCTAAATTCAAACTAAGAGGGCGGAGCTACCGTTAACATCTTGACTCATACTTTCCACAACACTTCCGTACATGTACTGTGAGTTTATGATTTTTATTGCACACAATACTGGAACTCTTTATGCTATTTTTATAACAGGAACAGTATGAAGTCGCAGCAGCGCCCCCCGGAGGCTGCGACGTTAAACGACACGCCGGGAAGAGCGGGACGATGATGATGGATGAAAATGTTCCGTCATCATCATCATCATCATCACTATGTAAGGATATTTATACGGTATGGAAACACACCGAGTGTCTGCTGAGAGAGCACACACACACACACACACACACACACACACACACACACACACACACACACACACACACACAGACAGGCCGTCTGTCCCTCTCAGTTATTTTTAGTCTAAAGTCAACACTGCGCTCGGCTTAATGACTCTACCGAATTCCTTTCTGTTCTATTTTATTGTATCTATTCAACGGGCTCCACTTTCCACATGTATATATATATATATATATATATATATATATATTTATATATACGTGTGTAGCTTTGTATTGTTGAGGTCATGTAAAGGTTGTTTATGCTGCTGGACGTCCGGTTGATAAAGGGTTCACTCTGGAAAGTAAAAAGGCTTTTAATCAGTGAAAATGTTGTTTTTTGAATGCTAAAGGAAAACAAATGAAGTCCCTCATCTTCAAACTCCTCGTCCAGAGAATACACAAAGGTCTGATCGTTTTCTGGACGCTGAATTCAGACATTGTTGTTTTTTTCTGAAGCAACATCAGTCGGAGAATTCAAATATCTTTTCAATTCATCATCACCATCTTGTGCTGCGTTCAGGCGACTCTTTCATAAACTGTCCTTTCTTCCTCTTCGCCCCTCAGTTCCACTTGTTCCTCCTCTCGTCTTCATCATTAGTTCTCTCTCTTCTCGTCTCTCTGACTTCCCTCCCTTCTTCCTGTTTCTCTTCCTTCCCTTCACATCTACTTCTCCTCCTTCCTTTCCTTTTAATTAGATAGAACTGTAACCTGGAGTAACCTCTCCTCCACACACACACACACACACACACACACACACACACACACACACACACACACACACACACACACACACACACACACACACACACACACACACACTCCTCTCTTCTTCCTCCTCATATCCTCTCGCTTTTCTCCCCTCTTCTCCTTTCCTTTCTTGTTTCCTCCTCCGCCTTCATTTCCTCTCCTGTTTCCTCTCATCTCTTCTCTCGTTTCCTCAGCCTCTCCGTTCCCGTTTCCTCTCCTCCCCCTCTCCTTTTTCTGGTTCCCCCTCTCCTCTCTCTCTCTCTCTCTCTCTCTCTCTCTCTCTCTTCTTCAGTCCAGCTGAGCTTCCAAACTTGGTCATGTTCTTCATTCTGCAGCAAAACACTCCTGAGCTTTAAACAAGATCAATCTCTCTCTCTCTCTCTCTCTCTCTCTCTCTCTCTCTCTCTCTCTCTCTCTCTGTCACACACACACACACACACACACACACACACACACACACACACACACACACACACACACACGCACAGCGGGCTCTGGTCTGCTGCTCTGGCTCTCCTCTCTCAGACGACATCATGGCTCGCTGCAGGAGTTACTTACGAGGACTCTCCATCTGTGTCACTGTGCTGCTGCTGGTAAGCTAACCGCTAACCGCTAGCCGCTAGTTAGTGCTTGGTAACGAATGACGACTGCGATGATGATGAAGAGCGGTCGGAATTATCTACAGCGGAAAAGCTAAAGGAAATTAAGTTCATTAAGAAAATATGTATTTTATATTTATTTTTACTTTACATGGTAATTATTTTACTTTCTATTGTCATGGATTAAAAGTATTGGTAGTATTTGTATGCAAGAGGTAAAAATATAATTATTAAACAAAATGTAATCTGATTAAGGCAATCTTTAAATACTTAAATATTCTTCTTCTTACTTTTACATCCTGTTTTACAACTTATATATATATATTTATATGTATTTGTATATATACTATATATATATTTATACATATATATTTATTTATATATATATATATATATATATTTGTATATATATATATATAAATACATATTGATATATATTTATATATAAAAATACATATATATATATATAAATATATATTTCTTTATATATACTGTATATATGTATACATATATATTTATTTATACATATATTAATATATGTACATATATTTATATTTGTGTATATATATGTATATATTTATATATATATAAATAAATATTTATATATATAAATACATATATATATATTATTTATCTCTGAAATAGTTTTTCTTTGTCTAAAGTTGAGATGAAGTCTTGTGAAAGTAAATGATTCAGCGTGAGAATATTTCAGTCTGGAAACTTTAAACTGAGGAACATTATGATGTGTGTGTGTGTGTGTGTGTGCGTGTGTGTGTGTGTGTGTGTGTTGACTGTGAGCCGCCGGCGTTAGATGCAGTCTGATGAGCGTCTCTGGAGACGCAGCTTTTCTCAGGAATGTAGTAAACGCTTCCTCCTCTTCCTCCTCCTCCTCTTCCTCCTCATGAGGTTTAATCCTTCCACGTCTCTGCAGGTGTCTGGTGTGGTGATGATCGGCGTCGGATTCTCCTCCATCGATGGCAACACACCGGTTGCCGAGGTAGCTGTGTGTGTGTGTGTGTGTGTGTGTGTGTGTGTGTGTGTGTGTGTGTTTCACCTCAACAAATACAATTAGAGTTTTACGGCCGTGTGTCGCCTGCTAGTCTGTAGTTCTACAAACCAGATGCAACATAATTACCTTAATGGAGAAGGGATTAAACAAATGGGTGGTACTCGTAATATAAAATACAATTATATATATTTATTTATTTAAAACCAGTATTGTAATGTCTCACATAAAATAAACGATAGAGACGTTCAGACATGGAAATAATTTAAATATAAAACAAATACATCAATATGTTTCCTTTATCACTTCATTAAATCATGTCAGTTAATACATTTCAACTTATTATAACTAAATAAGTTACCTATATACATATGTGTGTGTGTGTGTGTGTGTGTGTGTGTGTGTGTGTGTGTGTGTGTGTGTGTGTGTGTGTCTGTGTGTGTGTGTGTGTGTGTGTGTGTGTGTGTGTGTGTGTGTGTGTGTGTCCCTCTCGCTCCCAGTTGTTCGAGCAGCTGTCCAGTAGCGATGGTCTACTGGTCCTGCAGGTGTTCGGCCCCATCACTGTGGTTCTGTCTGTTCTGGGAGTCTGTGCTGCGTCTCTGGACCTCAAACCTCTGCTGCTGCTGGTGAGACACACACACACACACACACACACACACACACACGCACACACACACGCACACACACACGCACACACACACACACAGACAGACAGACACACACACACACACACAGACAGACAGACACACACACACACAGACAGACAGACACACAGACAGACACACACACACACACACAGACACACACACACAGACACACACACACAGACACACACACACACACACACACACACAGACAGACACACAGACACAGACACACACACACACACACACACAGACACACACGCACACACACACACACACACACACACGCACACACACACGCACACACACACACACACACTCTAACCCTGTGCTCTCAGTTCTCTGCTCTGGTCTTCGTGGACTTCGTGGCTCTGATGGTCGTCGCCGCTCCGCTGGTTCAGGTTCAGGCTCAGGTAACTCTGCTGCCCCCTAGAGGAGCCATCAGGCAGCACACCCTTCATCCCTTAACACACTTCACTCGTTCTATTTACATGTGGAAAGCAGATTAGAGGCTGATTGAAATGATCACATATATGTTTATATATATATATGTATATATATATATATATATATACATATATATATGTTTATATGTTTATATATGTGTGTATTTATATGTTTGTGCTGTGCAGATGGACGGTGCCGTGAACGAGGTGTTCCTGAACGTGACTCCGCTCCACAGAGCAGAGCTCTACATCCAGAATGAACTCAACAAGCTGCAGGCCTCCGTAAGAATAAAACAACACAAAGAAAACAACACAAAGAGTTACAACAACACAAAGAGTTAAAACAACACAATGAGTTAAAACAACACAATGAAAATAACACAAAGAGTTAAAACAACACAATGAGTTAAAACAACACAATGAAAATATGTATATATATATATATATATATATATATATATATATATATATATATATATATATATATATATATATATATCAGAACTCTGAACGTCTGTTCTTCAGGACTCGTGCTGCGGCTTGAGGAGTTATGAGGACTGGGAGACTCAACTTCCTGTCACCTGTCTGTGCTCACCTGCTGACCTGCAGCCCAGGTGAGAGGACAGGACACGACCTTCAAGGACGACCTTCAGGGCTGCAGAAGAACAACGAGACTGTTTCATTCTGTTTTGTATCTTTAATCCTGATGTCTTCTTCTTCTTCTTCTTCTTCTTCTTCTTCTTCTTCTTCTTCTTCTTCTTCTTCTTCTTCTTCTCTTTCTTCTTCTTCTTCTTCTCCTCCTCCTCCTCCTCCTCCTCCTCCTCCTCCTCCTGCAGCTCTCCACCCGGTAACTTCAGCTCAGATGGCTCGTGTGTGGCGGCGGGCCGCGACCTTCACCCTCCGCCCTCTCCGGTCCCAGATGGACTCTGGGTTCACGCCGAGGTGACGGGCCTACATGTTCTCGTGACGGGCCTTCGTCCTTCCTTCATCTTCTTCAACTCCTCCTTCCTTGTTTCCCACCTCCTCCTCCTCCTTCTTCTTTCCCTTCCTTCCTTCCTTCCTTCCTTCGAGAGCGGTCTTCATGCTTCCTCTCCACTGGACTATCCCATCACTACCTACTGCTTTTCTTGTTGTTATATAGAGTTTATTTAATGTTGACCTTTGACCTGCAGCCCTGCGGCCCCATCCTGAAGAGCTACCTGAGCTTTCCCATCAAGCTCCGGATAGGGATCATTTCAGCCTTCGCCACCATCGCGGTACAACATTATTGTGATTCACAGTTTTATTCCGTTTCTTTCTCTTTAAGTTGTTCCTGTAAAAAAGCGTTAGCTGCAGCAGCTAGCTCCCGGCTAGCGGGACCAGCTCCAACAGCACCATGGCTAAAACAGTTAGACAAAAGCAGTTCACTCACCACATGCCGTCACTTAAAGACAAAGTCCATCCTCCTCTCTTTGTCAACAGTTCAGTGACGCGGTTGTTCAGTAAATCCACCAGCTAGTCCGTTTCTCCTCCTCCTTCAGCCATCGAGTGTTAAGCCCTAGCGTCCCCCGATCGGGGGACCCTTTTATATCAGGAAAATCAAGAAAAAAATCATGGTAGAAATCCCTCCCCCCCAAAAAACAAACATGTTAGGTATCAAATTAAACATAAAAATCAGGGCTACAATAATATATAATCCCGATGTACAACCTCTAAACACAACTCAAACAGTAAATAGGATTGGGGGTTAGGGTTAGGGCTTAAAGGGCTACAACAACTACACCGAGCAAAACACTAAACATGTTATAACTTCTCTTATGTTTCAGCCTGAATTATTCTTGCTCCTACTGAGTTCTGCTAGCAGCTAGCTAGCTTTCTGTTGGCTAAAGTCACACTGGCCCACTGACCAATCACACCGCATGTTAATGGTCACGCCACCTAGCAGGTGCTTTTACGTCAAAGAATACACCCAGCATGTCAAACTAAAGATCTGATTGGTTGAAGACTATGACAATCAACTATAACATCCTTGTGTACTTTAATCTGCAAAGACTAGCTAGAAGCGCTCTGCCTCCATAGAGATACAGAGGTGGAATCTGATTGGATGAGAGCTCTCCTTAAAACAAGCTTCAAGCGCTGCAGGATGGAAGCAGAGCAACAGAGGAAGACAGGAGCTGTGCAATGAGAAAATAAACTAATAGGGAAAAACTAGTATGATACATGTAGTGTATTTGTGAAAAACAATTAAATTATAAAATAGCTATAACTTTGTGATTCTGTTTAGGCCAGGAGAGAAGGCTTAGCAGGCCCTGACGGCCCATCACTTAGCAGGCCCTGACGGCCCATCACTTAGCAGGCCCTGACGGCCACCACTGATAGATATGTATGTATATATATATATATATATATATATATATATATATATATATATATATATATATGTAAAGATTGTGGGACATAACGTATGACGTGTGTTGCAGATGGCGGCCATCGCTCTGTGTCTCACGTTGGGTCTGGAGGAACACTGGAAGAAGCCTCCGGTTGAAACCACCGTCGATGACTTCGACAGAGTGAAATACCAACCCAAACCCTCCCTCACCTGACCTCTGACCTCGACCCCAGACCCCGGACCCCTCACCCAAAAACCAAAGATCCATTCAAAAACACTGGCACTGACGACCGGAAGAGGTCAATGAAACACACATCTATTTATATCTGACCGCACACCAGTTTTTAAGAAGAACGATGAATTCAAAGGAAGACGGAGCGGCGGCCGGCTGTGACTGAACGCTCGGCTCCTCTTTGAAAAGTGCGTTATAAATAAAGTTTATTTTATCTGTGACGTTTGCTTGGTCTTGAGCTGCAGTTCCCTCCAGCGTCCACCAGGTGACGGCAGAGATGTAATGAAAGCATCCTGCAGGTTAAATGATGCAGGAACACGCTTTACACACACAGTACTTCCACAAGTACAAATACATGTTATGTATATTTAGTATAAGTATCCTCTCGGCTATGATACGGAAGTTAAGGAGAACCAAACCCAATAACAGAAAACATTGTAAGTGTTGTGATCAGGAGCTGCTAGTAGACACATTTGAATGCTTTATCAATAAATAATATATAATCTTCTACTTTTGAATACTTCATAATACCTCATGAGGCTGAGGATACAACGATTAAGGATCAGGAGCTGCTCTTCTTCTTTTTCTTCTTTCTTCTTCTCCTTCTTCATCATCTCTATATTCTTCTTCTTTCTTCTTCATCTTATCTTTCTTCTTCTTCTTCATCATATCTTTCTTCTTCTTCTTTCTTCTTCTACATCATCTTCTTCATCTTCTTCTTCTTTTTCTTCTTCTTCTTCTTCTTCTTCTTCTTCTTTTTCTTTTTCTTCTTCTTCTTCTTCTTCTTCTTCTTCTTCTTCTTCTTCTTCTTCTTCTTCTTCTTCTTCTTCTTCTTCTTCTTTCCTGCCAGGTGTTGCAACACCAGCAGCTGCAAACTTCCTGTCGGCCTCTTTCAGGGATTTTCCACTCACCATTATTATTATTATAATTATTTATTTAAAAACAATCTTCTCTCTGGAGGCGAATGACTCATGCGAACTCTTTTTCTAATAACTTTCTGAAGTAAACAAAAATATGTGTCTGTGGAGCCCAGCTGCTGGAGCTGTGTTCTTTATTAAATCAATAACAAAATCATGAAAATAATGTTGATATTGTCGCATTGAGGGCAGTAAATGGGTTAATTTAAATACTTGTGTCGCATTAGGACTCATTAGACATTCTGGTGGTTTCTCTCTAATGTGTTTGTACTTTGGACAGTAAACACGTCATCACTGTCTTTCATAATCCCCTCATGAATAACATATAAGAAAGTTAAGACATGGAACTTATTTATTATTTGTTTATTTGAGGGTTGTATTGCTCCCCGTGGACGACTGTGTTTCCCAGCACCAGATTCTAACATTTAAAAGGCATCACTATAAATAACCATGAAATATTTGATCAAAAATGAAAAGAAATATGTGTTCCAATAATACACATACTACAGCAATGCAGCGTGATGTTCATTTAGTAAATGATGGTCATTTAGAGTCAAACAGACCATAAAAGCAGGGTATAATGTAGGGGCGGGGCTACAAGGTGATTGACAGGTCGACACCAGAGACGTTTGCGGCGTCTCCTCAGTCCAGATATGGTCACTTCCTGTTTACTGGTTGCATAAAAACAAGATGGCGACGTCCAAAATTTGAACTCAAAGTCCACAAATTCATCTCATGATCCATATGAAGCTGTTAGGTTGATTATTAACGGGTTATTTCAGACGTGCTTCCTTTCGTTCCCCAACATCCCCGGGACAAAAGCGATTAGTTCTCTGTACTTCTGTGTACTTCTGTGTACTTCTGTGTACTTCTGTGTACTCTAGGTGTGAGTTCACACATGAGTCATCATCTTTATCTTCATAAAACACCCACGATAAATTCCTCCGCTCCCAAATGTCAACCGTCTTCATTATTTCTTTTTGGCTCTTTGCAGGTCTGAACAAGGAAACACAAACTAGTATTTATCCTTCACACGTTATTGGTTCTGGACCCGTTTCTGGATACAAAGAGAGAACTCTGCATGTCGCTGCATGAGAGCGATCAGTCAGACCATATACAAAATAAAATGATGGCGTTCTTCCTCATCCTCTGATAGTTGGGGGATTTTTTTGCGAGGGGAGTTTCCACTCTGCAGGTAAACGTGGGACGGGGAATATTTGTTTTATTCCTTTTATATTTGACCCATTTCAAGCAAACAAAAGCAACAGTCATTAAACCTGCTGCGTATTGAAACCAGCACTCAGTGTGTTTGTGGAAAATTAAAAAAAAACACTAATCTTGCTGTTTTGTGGTTGACCTTTCAGAGGAATTCAAACTACTTCTTTCCGCTTCTCTACGAAAAGGTAAAATGCTCAGAGAACCCACAAACCCACAAACAGCCTTCACACCGGATATTTCTCCTTTAGCAGGAAATCATGAACCATGAACAAATACAACTTGTAGCGTTGCTCATAACTAAGGTATTAGTATTAGTGACAGGTACTTTAACAGTACAGTTTTCAGGTACTTATTATTAGTATTTCCAATGTTTTCTACTTTCTACTCCTCTGCATTTATCTGACAACTACAACAACTCGTGACTTTACAGATGAAGAAGATTAAATTAATAAAATGCAACAACACATTGTTAAAGATTAAAGCAGCATTTAATCAAAAATATTTTTGTATATTATATAAATATACATATTTTTTATGAATGCTGCTTTAATATTTAATCTATTTATATAATATATAAGTATATTATATACATATATACATAATATATTTATATATAATATGTTATATTTTTATATACAGTTTATATATATATATATATATATATACTGTATATACATACGACAATAGTAGTAATAGTATATCAGTCGTAGGAGACATTTTACTGCACAACCAGTACATTTCTGGTAAATGACCTCTAGATCACCCGATCACCAAGTCGTTATTTTATGGTTCTCCTGTTTGCGACAAAATCCCTTTCTTGTGTAACACCTGTCGAACTGTAGATTTCAATTTGAGTGAAGTGAAGGTAAATCTGGTGCAGACTCAAAAGGAAACCTAAGTCGTGTGAAGAGAAACTGCCGCCTGCCAGTTCACACAGCTGCGGTTGTGGAGGGAAGACATGTTTTCAAGTGTTTGTTCTCATGCGCAACTCGATGCCTCAGAGGTTGTTGTTTTCACACGTCTGGAACAGTTTAGACGGCTTCATTCACCAAACTGTAAAAAACTAACCATGAAGTGCAAAAACATGCATTTAAAAGTGACATGAAGTGAGCTTTTCACACAATGTATCTGATCATTTATTTATCAACTGATGATTAGCTGCATTCTCTCTCCTGACCACCAGGGGGCGACTCCTCTGGTTGTATAGAAGTATATGCTTCATGTGTTAAAGCTGCATTCTCTCTCCTGACCACCATGGGGTGACTCCTCTGGTTGTATAGAAGTATATGCTTCATGTGTTAAAGCTGCATTCTCTCTCCTGACCACCAGGGGGTGACTCCTCTGGTTGTATAGAAGTATATGCTTCATGTGTTAAAGCTGCATTCTCTCTCCTGACCACCAGGGGGTGACTCCTCTGGTTGTATAGAAGTCTATATAAATGACTATAATGACTACTTCTCTCTTGATGTATTCCCTCAGTAAACATTGTAAACATGAGTTTATGTCTCAATCTCTAGTTTCAAGTCTTCTTCAATACAGCATGATGTTCATTTAGTAAATTCATTGGTAGCATTCTGAAACCTCCTACAGGTGTTTTGGTTCAACCTATTGACCGTAAATGCCCCCGAACGCAGTGCATTATGGGATGGCGATCGCTAATGAACGTTAACGACCGTGCTAACGAGCATGCAAACGAGGAAATAAACCCCCGGCTCGGCGGAGACGGAAAGCAGAGGAGCAGCCGGCGGTAAACGAGTCAGAGCTAATGCGATTGCAGCTATCGGTCATCTGCGGGTCAGGCCGACAGGGTGGACATTACACAGCTACACAACAGATCCTGCCACACACAAAGACACACACCCTCAAATCCTCCTGATCACGCCGAGCGATACGGCTCAGGGACGGGAAGTCTGGCGGAAACACCCGGAGACGAAAGAAGACGATACATTACCCAACCAGAAGCTACGTTGAAGTTTAGGCTCAGCCTCTATTTTCTTACGTGGCTCACGTCTGTCGCGACGTACAGCTCAGATGACAGGCGTTTCGGACAGCCAATGAAATTGTCTAAAAAACGGGACCAATCAAGAGGGGGTGGGGATGATCCCAACAGGCTTCAGCTTCACCAGAACAAACTTCTGCTCATAGATCCTCAGTCTGTCGTTGAATCAGCATAAAAATGCATTTATACTTCATTTTCATTTTCTGTGTCAGCAATACTGGTAGTATATATGAATAGTACCTCTATGAGTTTGCAAGACTATAAGCCTTTTTAATAGGTATATAGTATATATATCATGAATATTTTCAATCTCAAAATGGAAAAACGCCTAGACATTTCATTAGAAGAACATGTGTAAAATATTCATTTTCTGTGATATTGTTATAAATTTTTTACTTAGACTAGAAAAGGCTTCATGCTATGGTCCCATTGTGTTTTCCAGTCCATAAGTCACATTTATAGTCATCTACAGGCATCTATTTACAAAGAAATGTTCAGGCGGAAATAAAAACCTTATACTTTAGTGTGTTCAAACTTATATAACTCAGTGTCAGCAGCACTTAGTGATTCTGACTATTGGACCAAGACCATGTATTTACTCTAATAGTTCAAGAACAGCTTGCTATTTACTTTGGGTTTACCTGGATAGGCGTTTTTCGTCAAATATTACAGGAATGGTAATATTGTTAATTTTTTTGTACTACAAGTTTTCATGAGATTGTATTCGTAAATATGAAAATTAGACGTCATCTCATTAAATGTGTTGTAATTTCCAAACATTTTCGTAATAGAAATGTGAAAATTGCATGAAGCCAGGTCTTTTTTACAGAGATGATTTAGAATATGTCTTTCTCTCTCAATTAATCAGAAAATACTGTTAACAGCCACACAAAAAACAACATTTGTATTAATAAATGTAGTATCAATGAGGCTCTGAATCGTAGAAACCTTCAGAATATATTTAGCAATGAAAGTGTCAAGTTTGATGGATGTAAATCCCGCGTACACAGAAGTACTGTTTTTGAACTGCTTTTGTTCTGGCGTTTTGGCCGTCGCCATCTTGCTTTTTTGCAACCAGTAAACAGGAAGTGACCATATTTGTACTGAGGAGGATTGACGTAGAGGTTTTCTAAAGGGACCCTTGTGATATGGAAACATTACCGCATTAGTCCACAAGGGGCGCCAGAAACAACATAACACTAAAGTTCCTTGTTGTAACTTTAAGATGATAAAACATAACCTTAAACTCAATTAAATTTTACGATTCTACTTTCTTGTTTGTGTTTTGGTTCCATTTCCATTTGTTTTTAAGACATGAACCCATAAAAAAAAATACTTTTTGATGGTTTTATACACCGGATTTGAAGGTTTTCCGCAGCTGCAGCAGCGCTGGTGGAGCTCAGGTTCTATCTACGTCGTGATGAAGGTGGAACGTCCAGTTTAAGGAAAGCTGGCCTCTCTTATCAGCGTCGCTGTCATTTCTGAAGCACCGACGACTGAACTCTGTGAGGAGACTGCTGGTGTCTGTCGCCAGAGCAGCGAAACACATTCCTACACTTATCGATGCCCGAAATACATGCTGTGTGGTGATGGCCACAGAAGCCTCTGTCCGTATTCTGAGCTAATTAAGCTAAAAGTTGCTTAATTTGCACGACAACATTAATGTTCAGTGTCAAGAAACCTACGTGACTGCGATCAATACGAGCCACGAAACCTGCGTGACAGAGAAAGGATAGAGAAGCAATGCCGGAAGGTCATCGGTTCAATGCCCCGGACTGGCAAAAATAAATCTGAGTGGAAAAAGGTTAAAAAAAAAGCAAAAGCAGCGCTGGCTCCTCCCTGTTTAACACCACTGTCAAAAGGCCTGGACCCCGACCCCTCCTGTGGAGCGGGAGACCAGATTGTGGCCGTTCCCATTGCTTCCACGTGTGAATGTGATCAGGAGAGAGGGAGAGAGAGAGAGACTCTCAGGAAAATTCAGGGAAAAGCTTGAGAATGACCGTCCTCCAGCTGCCGTGGGAATACCCCCAACTGAAGCCTCAACGGGAAACATTAAGTGGCTCTGGTCACATGGGGCGACCAGAAGCTCTGGAGCACAGACCAGTGAAAGCACCAGTAACCAGCATGACAGACCAGTCAAAGCACCAGTAACCAGCCGACGTGGACTCAAACGAGCCGATAAAAAACAACCTATTTTTAGGCCCTTTCTTCGAAAATGTCAAACCCAAACTAAAAAGGGTGTATCTCTGCAACCACTAGGGATATTTGAATAATGTTGGTTTTAATAAAAGGTACACATGTGAGATTTTGTTCAGATGTGTAAATATCAGTCTATATGTTACTGGTTAAGAGTAAATGAAGATGACACATACAAAATGAAAAGGTTTCAGGTCCGCCTATAAAAAAAATCACTTTCAGGATGATTATTTCTTTGAAATGATGCAGCTGTAAGGTCCAACTCTAACCCAAATCATAGCTCAATATGTGAACATTCACTAACCCAAATCATAGCTCAATATGTGAACATTCTCTAACCCAAATCATAGCTCAATATGTGAACATTCTCTAACCCAGGGGTCTCAAACTCGCGGCCCGCGGGCCAATTGCGGCCCGCTAGCCGATATTTTGTGGCCCCCTACTTGACATCAAAGTTTAGTGTTAGTGCGGCCGACGCGTTTTTCTGAGGTCCGCGCGCGCGGCCCGTAAGATAACGTTTACTGGACGTTTCTATTAATAGCTCCGTGAAAAAACGGAGTAGAAAAAAGATTCAGATGCTGCTAGATGCGCCAAAGTCCGGAGGTTCCGCCCAACTTCTCTGTGTGATCATACGTGCCTCTCATAGGAGCTCACAGCCTGAGGCGTCTGTGTCGAGCTCCACCTTTCACCTGATTTGTTGATTCAGGTGTCAGTCGACATTTTGTGTGAAACTACCCAATGAACACTCAGGAAATCCCTAAGGACCCACCCACCCACATACGCTGCAAAGATACACTGTTTTTTATTCAGACAGACAACACACTACCACCTGAGAAAAAAAGACCTTTTGGTGTTCTAAAAGATCAACACTGTCCACAGAGAGACGGCAGCTCTGCTCCGCTCAGCTGTTCAGTTTTACTCTGCGCTAGACACACGACCATGCGCTGGTTAAGAGTACACAGTACACACATACATACACATACATAGTACATATGTTGTTCTGAAAACTGTTCTTGAAAAAACGAAACTGAAACATGCACATTGTGTAAACATTGTAAATAGTTTGTTTTTTTATAGAACATATTTTGACTCAAATATATAGTAAATATTTTTGTTTGAAAACAAAAACTGTTGTAATATTAATGTTTCATGTGCACACACCCCATGAAGCTTGATCTGTAGTATGAAGTCATTTCTCAGTCCCGAGTCTGTTGCAAATGGATCTTATTGACTTGCAGTGCAACAGAGATCTAAAAGCTAAATTCAGAGGCACAAGGAAAACCAGACATGATGGACCATTTCTGAGAGAATTGCCTCCATCCTTCCCTGAGCTGACAAAAGTGATCAGTCGGGTCATGTACCTTTTTGGAAGCACACATCTGTGAGAAACCTTTCTTGACTATGAACTTTAATAAATGCAAGTACAGGTCCAGGCTTAGTGATGCCCATCGTGAAGCTGTACTCAGGGTTTCACTGTGACCTGGATCAGGGTTTCACTGTGACCTGGATGAGGGTTTCACTGTGACCTGGATCAGGGTCAATGTGGCTCAGCTGTGTGAGCAGAAGCGCTGCCAGGTGTCTGGCAAGAAATAGAATAAAGTACAAATGTATTCTGGTTTTGCATTTGTTGGTTCGATGCAGTTTCAATAAGTTATTTTAAAAAATAAAATATATTTGCACTGTTAAATATTATTATAAAAATGTATAGAAACTGCTGGACGAAAATATGTTATGAATGTAAAAAAAAATGTTGCGCTTTCTGTGTGGCCCTCCGGTGAGATCACAATACCAGTGGTGGCCCCAAGCCAAATTGAGTTTGAGACCCCTGCTCTAACCCAAATCATAGCTCAATATGTGAACATTCTCTAACCCAAATCATAGCTCAATATGTGAACATTCTCTAACCCAAATCATAGCTCAATATGTGAACATTCTCTAACCCAAATCATAACACAATATGTGAACATTCTCTAACCCAAATCATAGCTCAATATGTGAACATTCTCTCTGCAAAGGTTGACTTTGATAAAGTGAAGCAGAACAAAGTTAGAGAGGGTTTAGAACAGAGAACATTCAGGCGAGGTCTCCAACATTTGCATTGGGGCACATTTGCACACATCTGTGACATTTAAATTTTCTCATGTACCAAACCATATATTTCACTTGTATATTACTTATGGTGTTTAATACATCCAAATACAGCAGTTTGGGTTTTTTTTCTTCATAAAATAAGCTATGATTTACAGTTTTATATAACAATCGCTCAGTCTGCCCCCCGTTTCAAAAGCAAGAAGTCCAACCACATCCGTTCCATTTCCACCATTCTACTTTGTTCAACCTCGTGTTCAGACACTGAGGTGTGATGAGCGTCTAGACAAGGCAAGTTCATTTGTAGAGCACATTTCAACAACGAGGCGATTCAAAGTGCTTCACATAAAACCATTAAAAACATCAAAACACAATGCAGATTTAAAAACAGTTAAGAAAATATTAAAACAGTCAAAAAGCAAAATAAAAATAAAAGTTGAATAAAAGTTGCAGTGCAGTTAAAGAAATAAAATGCAGTAGTAAGATGCAGCAGTTGAATCTGGTTCAATTAAAGGCAACAGCAAACAAAAGTCTTCAATCTAGACTTAAAGGAGCAGTTGATTGAGAGCACGGTTTCCTCATAGCAAGAGGGACGCGGGTTCGATCCCCGGTCTGGGCGGTCCTTCTGTGTGGAGTTTAAACCTTCTCCCCGTGGCAGTGAGGGTTCCCTCCGGGTTCTCCGGTTCCTCCCACAGTCCAAAGACATGCAGCTCAGGTTACCTGGAGACTCTAAACTGGTCTGTGTCTCTCTATGAGCTCTGAGATAGACTGGACCAGGTGAACCCCGTCCAGGTGAACTCTGTCCAGGTAAACCCTCTAGACCAGGTGAACTCTGTCCAGGTAAACCCTCTAGTCCAGGTGAACTCTCTAGACCAGGTGAACTCTATCCAGGTAAACCAACCTGTCCTTCACCCAATGTCAGCTGGGATCGGTTCCAGCGCCCCCGACCCTGAATATGATAAGCAGTTTGGATAATGGATTCTTTTTGGTGACGTTTACTCTCCGTATCTCCAAAAGTATTCATTCATAAACCACGAAACAGCTTCAAGCGGTTCATCGTACCGGTTCTTGTTTGGCACACATATACACACACATGCACACACACACACACACACACACACACACACACACACACACACACACACACACGTGGGCGTGGCCTCCTCCATCAGAAGTGTAGTACTTCATAGATCTAGAGCAGTTAGAGAAGACAAACACTTCCCTGCATTGGAGTCTTCTATCACCTCTGTTTGTCCCTGCTCTGTTATTATTATTATTTTAATAACACACACACACACACACACACACACACACACACACACACACACACACACACACACACACACACACACACACCAAATCTCTAAACCAAAGTAAAGTCTTAAAGTCACCAAAAGTTACCATTACGTAATGCCTCATTAGCATATTCAAACACAACATTTCATAAAACTTGTAACACAATAAATCCTCTTAACGTCAGTGATGAAGTGGTGAAGTTTCATGGTGAAATATAACTTTACTCTTTCTTTATTCCTACATATACTCTGAGGGTTCATGCAGAGGGTTTGTTCTCACCGCATTCATAACCTCATTTATAACATTTATTCATAAAAACATGCAGGATTCTTGTTATTTTTTTAGGCTGTTGACGTTGTTTTCTGCTTCACTGCCACCTGGTTTCTTTTCACCACAATCTTTCTAAAACAAGCAGTTTTGTTTCCTTTAACTAAACTGAACCTCGACCACAGATCCAGGGACTGATGTCGCTTCTTCTTCTGGTCCTAGATCTCAAAACACGGCGCCGTTGATCCTGTTTTGGTTCAGTCCCACTCACAAGAAATAGTCCCCAACAAATGCACTATTTGTTTCATGAAACTAGGTTTTAGGAAACAACTTCTTTTTTAATAATATGAAACTATGTCTTTGTATATTTCAAGAAAGAGGGAAAAAGTATAAAGACAGACGAAGACATTGTTTTGTGGGATTTATTAGCAGAAATAAAAATACCCAATATCGGCAGCTTTATCTTTTTTAAGCCATCGTTAAATGAGATCTTCTCCACAGAAAATCTTCAGCGCTTCCGCAGTCTGTCCTGAACTTCATGAGCAATAATTCTGACTTTCAAACGCTACACAATGTTTTTAATTACTTCTAATAATCAAACGTCTTATTGAGGATGACGAACAAACAAAAAAGGAACATCCTGAAGTAGAAAAATAAAACAACAACTTTTAAGATCAAACGAAGAAAGTAAAATATACTTTAAAGTATGTGACGGGTGTGTGAAAGCCAGGGGCGTCGTTAGGCCTGTTTGTTTTTTTTACAGTAAACTACACTAAGGAGTTTATCTCATATAAACTACACCAAGGAGTTTATCTCATATAAACTACACCAAGGAGTTTATCTCATATAAACTACACCAAGGAGTTTATCTCACAGTAAACTACACCAAGGAGTTTATCTCATATAAACTACACCAAGGAGTTTATCTCACAGTAAACTACACCAAAGAGTTTGCAAATGAAAGGGAGTACTGTAGTGGGCTATGTTAACACTAAGCTAGCTATTTTTGTGCATTTCTTGTATCTGCCCTTTGCTTCCTGGATCTAGTCCCATAGTGTTTTCTCTGTGCATTGCAATCCTAGTTTGATTTGATTATAGTGAATGTGTTGGGTGCTTCCACTTCAGCCCATCATACAATATTTATATATTTCCATAATCAAGATGTATTTGAAATGTATTTTTTTGTTCATGTTTTTTTCTTCTATTGAATGGTATATTTGATACTGAACTAGTTCATCTTTATGTCAGTGATAGTGTCCAAATGAGCGTAAAATATCACTGGTTTGTAGAAACTACACAGACAACAAAATAGATGTAAATGTTGATCAAAATCTTATTCCCTTCTGCTCAAAGTAAAAGAAGTAAACAACTCAAAAGTTGACACTGTCAGGTCCGTTCTCCATCCATTGGATTTGGGAGTGACGCGGATATGAAAGCTAGTTTATCCGTCTTTCCTTTACAAGCAGGAAAAGTATTTCTCTCTCGTTATTTGAGAAAAGTTCATATTTGTGTTCACTATGACCCTGGAGTTCAGTCTCTTGTGTTATCACATACTGAATGGATGCAAGCACGACTACAGAGCAAAACCACTCTCTTTCTGACTGAACCAATCTATGAACTGTGTGAAACAATGGAGATCTGCGGCCCCAAATGGGCACCAAAAAAATTTGGGGCCTGCACACATACCAGTGCCCTAGGGGCTCAGCCCCCCCTTTCCTTGAATCCTAGAAGCGCCCCTGGTGAAGTGAATACTTTTGTCTGCAGATGAGTTCTGTGTGCCGCAGCTCTGGGATCAGATGACTTTATCTGTCGCTCTGCGCTGCTCGTCCTCACTGAAGCTCATCGCAGGTCACAGCTTCATCTCCAAAGACCAGACCAACACTGAAGATGGGGAAAATTAACGGATGCCTAAAATGCCTCTTTGTCTTCTTCAATGTGATATATGCAGTAAGTAAAAAAAACCTTTATGATCATTCTGCGTGGATTTTATGTTTCAAAAAAGTTACAAATAAGAAAAATAAAGAGTCTAAAGGAGAAAATCCACAAAAATAAGAAACTGCGTAGTTTTTAATTTGTTTTCTTCTTTTTTATCTAATTTCATATGTTCACAAATAGAGAGGGGTTTTAATTGGGTTGAAAAGTTGGTTAATTCTTTATTTTTTCAGCTTTTACAAAAAGAAAAAAAACACATTAAACACAGATTTGCAAGAGAAAGAAAATCTACTTTTTGGGTTTATTATCAAAGTTTCTAAACGACTACACGACTAATACATAATTTTTTTGCAGCTTTTACTAATCAATAAATTGGGTGGAAAACATGCATTATGTAAACAAACACATTAAACACAGATGAAAGAAGAAAAATATACTTTTGGGGTTTATTATCAATGTTTCTATATGACTAATACATGTAACATGTACAGTGAAGATGTACAACATCAATCAGAAGTGTAGAACAACACAACAAACAATCCACAGGTCTGTTTCATATCTCCGGCTCAGTGAGGACTCACTTCCAGTAACTTGTGAAAGAGGAAATGCCAGAGCCGGAGTCGGGTTTCAGTTCACGGGCCGCCTTTCATTCCTCATACGTTTGATTCTTTTCTGGTGCAGAGACATGTTTTCATCTGCGAGGAGGCGGAGTTTGAAGACTCTGTTTTCAATTCTAGGCCATAAAAAATAGCATAAAGAACATAACTTTTTGTCCGGTCTGTTTCATATCTCCGGCTCAGTGAGGACTCACTTCCAGTAACTTGTGAAAGAGGAAATCCCAGAGCCGGAGTCGGGTTTCAGTTCACGGGCCGCCTTTCATTCCTCATATGTTTGATTCTTTTCTGGTGCAGAGACATGTTTTCATCTGCGAGGAGGCGGAGTTTGAAGACTCTGTTTTCAATTCTAGGCCATAAAAAATAGCATAAAGAACATAACTTTTTGTCCGATATAAACTTAAACATTTTGAAATGTGTGAAAGGGAAGTACATATTAAGTTGGCTCAAGAATCTATCAAATTAAATGATAAATGTTCTTTAAAATGTGTTTTTTTAAAACCCCCACATACCTTTCTTCTGTATTACCCCACAGGGGCTAATTGTGATTTCCTGCCTCCAGATATCGACTTTTTCATCATTTTGTTTATTTAGATCAAATTATATATATTCGATTGTGTTTGTTTTAACATTAGATAATTGGCAATATTGCCTACAATAAAATGGTGCATAAGAAACCCACAGATGCTGACACGATGTCCAGATTGAGACGTTTGGAGTGTTTCGTCATCAGAGTTCAGTGTTCAGAGTCTCTGCCGCCCTCTAGCGGCTCAAAGCAGGAATGACAGAAACTGAAATAAAATAAAAAAACACATGTAGAAATGATCAAGATAGTAAACAATGGATTGAAGTTGGAGAAAAAAAATAATCTTTATTGTTATGCCTTTAAATTCCTGTGATAGTTGAAACTAAACACATTTTCCATTTTTAAAATCTTAAAAAAACTGTTCTTGAGTATTTTCATATTATCCATTTCTCTTCCAGTAAAACCAAAATTACTTCTTGATGACTCGTCTTGAACTCTGGGGGTTAAACTTTTTTTCTTTCTTTTTTTTTTTTTATAAATGTACAATTTAAAGTCTTGCTATTCCCCCTTAAATAAACGGTAAAGTGGTTCTGAAACTTTTTCTGTCAGTGCTTCTTTGGAAGTGAATAAATACAATAAATATTAAACCAATATTAAAACAAAGTTAAACAAACAACCAGAGTCTGTAAACATTAGACGGTCCAGCAGTGTTTACGTTCCTGTATTAGAAACTTAAATGCCTAAACATTTTTCTCCGATTTTGCTTTTATTCAGTCATAAATGTTCTACTTTCTTCTACATTGTTTACTTCATATTTCACCCACTCTTTTTTTTAATTTTTTTTTTTTAAGAATCAATATTTTTTTTTTGGCTCCTTCAGCCTCCATACTCTGAGCTTTAATTCTGTTCAAGCACAAATGTGTATCAATAACTTACTAATGTGACTTTTCTTCAGATCCTCGGATGTGTGCTGACGTACGGGCTGCTAAAGATCACCGGCTACAGCCAGCAGGTAAACAACAACTACTAGCAATGCCAAATCACAGTGAACATATACGCTAACCATTTAACCATGTCAATGAAAAACATCAGATCACACAAGCTGTAAACACCCAGATTAGCAGCTCTATTGGGAGAATTGGTAAAATGATGTCGCAATCTGTCCGTTAGAAACATCCATCGCAGTTTCCAGACTCACAGACTTGTTGCACACAGTTGTCATGCACAATATTACCGTTATTTAACAATGTAGTCTGTAAAATGTAAAGTGCTTTCATGTCTTTAGGGTTAGCGTGTAGCTGGAGCTAGCAGCCAGTTAGCTCAGCTTAGCATAAAGACAGGAAGCAGGCACATACAGCTCGGGTTACACCATCTGCATACCGGCACATCTGACGCTTTATCATATGTTTGTTTCTCAGGGTTTACTGAGGTTGAACTATTTCTTGGCATCAACATTTCCTCGGTTCTATACGACAACGCGTCCCTTCTGTCGGGAAAACATAAACACCAGCAGGCTGAAGAATATCAGAAGCCAAACCAGAAGTGGGGTCGTTGAAATCAGTCAGATGAATTACTGCTCGCTGCCAAACGTTTACAACTTACCGGACGTCTCTTGGCAGAAGGAGCGGCAGATTTACCGAAACTCGACAACAAAATCAACAGTTGAAACAGTTTAAAGTTGTGGGAGGATAGAAGGTTAAAGGGTTTGTTTGTGTTGATTATTGTAAAAACGACAACACAAAAACAGGATTCTGAACGGTATTGTTTAAACAACCCTGAGGTTTTATGACTAGACCAACAAGAGCTGGTTTGTGAAAATAAAGACTGATTCGGTTACCCAGGACAATCTGAAGATACAAAGCGCCTGTTTCTAAATGTTTACGCCAAGTGCAGGTGAAGGATTCAGAGTTATATAGTCAGTTATATAGTCTAAAAACATTGGCTATGGTTGAGACTTTGGGAAACATATCCTTTCTCAGATGTAAACCACCTGCCTCATTTACTAGTTTAAAATTATAAATAAAGAAAACTTTTTACCATCAGATGAAAAATACCCAAATGATGTGTTATGGGTGACAAACTTCCACTCACTTTTCTCAAATAGAACAAAACAATATTTGTCATCGCTGGTAGATGTATTTACTTTAATGAGGCTCAATGTGGTGCTTAAAGTAAAGAATGAAACAAGCTAAATGTAATTGTTAAAAGCTTTTGTTTGTCAAAACATTTTGAAAATACTATGTGCATTACCGTCTTTGTTATAATTCACTTTCATGTAAAGGAAATTGTTTTGCATGTATGCATGGATTTTGTAGAAACAATGTTTATTATGGGCTTTTTTCCCATCGTGGTTGGAGAACAAGCGGTTTCAAAGCTAAGCTAGCCTGGCTAAGTAGGTTAGCTTTCACGGACACAAACAAAATATTGATTCCTCCTCAGTAAATACAACATACAGGCTCACTTCATTTGAAAGTTAAGGAAACGTCCAGGGACGATATAAAATAGATACGCAGAACTTACAGATTCACACTTTGTTATTTTATTCATAAGTCAAATGTAGAATAATGCCACCCTGATTATGAAATCCACTGCCACGGATTACATTTTTTTATTAATCCAATGTTTGTGTTGTTTTGTTGTCCTGTCATGGCGGAGCAGATATCAATGGTTGGAGGCCCGAGCCTGGCTTGGGGTTGGGTGTTCGCCATCGGCGTCCTCGGCATCTCCTGCTTGGGAATCTACGCAGGAATCTCGGAGAAAGGACTCATCATCAAAATAGTACGCACACAATGTCAAACTCATCAAAATAATATGTTTTTCGTTTGCTGTTCATTCAAGCCACAATCAGCTAAACAAGACATCTCTTTGAATGTTGTTTACTTTTTTCAGTTTGCAGGCTTCATGGTGGCTGGAATGGTCGTCATGATGATCATTGGCATCATTGTGGTTGTCGAAAGAAACCAGGTCATCTTTTTATCTAACTACCCACCTATTAATCCATTGAGATGGAAATGTTCGTCTCCCTTTTCTTGATCGGTTCTCGTGAGCTAAAGTTCTATAACTACCTTGAAGATAAGGTTTTCTCTCTATCTACCTTTTTTGCTATAATATTCTCTCTATCTACCTTAATGCTATAATATTCTCTCTATCTACCTTAATGCTATAACATTCTCTCTATCTACCTTAATGCTATAATATTCTCTCTATCTACCTTAATGCTATAACATTCTCTCTATCTACCTTCATGCTAACGTTCTCTCTATCTACCTTCATGCTATAATATTCTCTCTATCTACCTTCATGCTATAATATTCTCTCTATCTACCTTCATGCTATAATATTCTCTCTATCTACCTTTTTTGCTATAATATTCTCTCTATCTACCTTCATGCTATAACATTCTCTCTATCTACCTTTTTTGCTATAATATTCTCTCTATCTACCTTCATGCTATAACATTCTCTCTATCTATCTTTTTTGCTATAATATTCTCTCTATCTACCTTCATGCTAACATTCTCTCTATCTACCTTCATGTTAACGTTCTCTCTATCTACCTTCATGCTATAACGTTCACTCTATCTACCTTCATGCTAACATTCTCTCTATCTACCTTCATGCTAACGTTCTCTCTATCTACCTTCATGCTATAACGTTCTCTCTATCTACCTTCATGCTATAATATTCTCTCTATCTACCTTCATGCTATAACGTTATCTCTATCTACCTTAATGCTATAACATTCACTCTATCTACCTTCATGCTATAACGTTCACTCTATCTACCTTAATGCTATAACGTTCTCTCTATCTACCTTCATGCTAACATTCTCTCTATCTACCTTCATGCTATAACGTTATCTCTATCTACCTTCATGCTATAATGTTCTCTCTATCTACCTTAATGCTAACATTCTCTCTATCTACCTTAATGCTAACATTCTCTCTATCTACCTTAATGCTATAACGTTCACTCTATCTACCTTCATGCTAACATTCTCTCTATCTACCTTCATGCTAACGTTCTCTCTATCTACCTTCATGCTATAACGTTCTCTCTATCTACCTTCATGCTATAATGTTCTCTCTATCTACCTTCATGCTAACGTTCTCTCTATCTACCTTCATGCTATAACGTTCTCTCTATCTACCTTAATGCTAACGTTCTCTCTATCTACCTTCATGCTATAACGTTCTCTCTATCTACCTTCATGCTATAATGTTCTCTCTATCTACCTTCATGCTAACGTTCTCTCTATCTACCTTCATGCTATAACGTTCTCTCTATCTACCTTAATGCTAACGTTCTCTCTATCTACCTTCATGCTATAACGTTCTCTCTATCTACCTTCATGCTATAATGTTCTCTCTATCTACCTTAATGCTAACGTTCTCTCTATCTACCTTAATGCTAACGTTCTCTCTATCTACCTTAATGCTATTACGTTCTCTCTATCTACCTTCATGCTATAACGTTCTCTCTATCTACCTTCATGCTATAACGTTCTCTCTATCTACCTTAATGCTAACGTTCTCTCTATCTACCTTAATGCTAACGTTCTCTCTATCTACCTTAATACTAACGTTCTCTCTATCTACCTTAATGCTAACGTTCTCTCTATCTACCTTCATGCTATAACGTTCTCTCTATCTAGCTTAATGCTAACGTTCTCTCTATCTACCTTAATGCTAACGTTCTCTCTATCTACCTTCATGCTATTACGTTCTCTCTATCTACCTTTGTGCTATAACGTTCTCTCTATCTACCTTAATGCTATAATATAATATAATATAATTACTTTATTTCTTCTTTACGCTTAAGTCTTTTGATGCTAACATATATTGTGTTGTGTCTGTCTTCCATGAGGCTTAGTTCTCTTTGTGTCCTGATGCTAATAATGTTCCCTCTGTCCTTGTAGATCAAAGAACAATTTGACAGCGCCTCTTCTGAGTTGGCAGAATCCTTAATGGCAAACGATGAAATAAGAGCGGAGCTTGAGGAGCTACAGAGAACTGTAATGTTGTCTTTGTACTATTAAAACCTTAACAGTGCAGTCTAACTTAAGCATACTGGCCTTTTTTTTTACACTTGAGAGTTTTTCATGATAACATTACAGTCTCTTTGAACTTGCATTCCTTCAATCAGCCAGGAACTCTCTCTCTCTCCCGTGGTTGCAGACTAAGTGCTGTGGAGTGGTGAGCTATAAGGACTGGGGTGGCAACATCCCCGACAGCTGTAGTTGCGGCTCTGGATATGGATCATCTTACAATTTGGGATCTGGATGTAAAGCCAGACCTCAGGTTGGTTTTCGTAAAATTAAACTGTAAGATCGGGTGTGTAAAAAAGCTTGAGTTCATGTGCAAAAGTAAATGCTACTTTTTCCTTTCTAAATTTACCAAAAGTTGTTGATGAAGATACTCAGCCCTCTAAATTCCCGGAAAAAAACCTGGGGTTACTTTCTGAATGAAATATGAACAGCGTTTGAAAAATGATAAAATGTTTAGAAGTTACAGGAAATACTGGAATGACTAACGGGTCAGTTAGCGTCAATCAAACTAGTCTGTATGATGTGTTGTGCAATCCAGTGAACAAGTATTTATAGTTGTGTCAAATACATACTTGTCTTTTATTATTCATATCTTGCTATTGTTTTTTATTGCAGGGAACCAGCGGCCCAAGCCAAATCTATAGTCAGGTATTCAATCAATCAACCAATTAACCAATCAAGGCCCGATCAAGGCCCGATGTTTCCTCATAATGACCTTCCTCCATCTCTTCTGTTGCAGACATGCGGTGATTTCATCTATTCGTATGTGCACCTGATGTTCCAGGGCTGCATGGCCTTTTGCTTTGGATTGGCTGTCACAGCTGTAAGCACCGCCTTAATTGAGCTTTACTTGCTTCAGCTCCTCTCATTGGTGGGACAAAGTTATTGTTTTGAAGGTCAAGGAATCGCGTAAAAAAGGAAGTCTCAAGCGAAATGCAAGTTCTAAACTTTGCATTTCTACCTTTATTCGTTACCACCCTCAATGACAAAAGAGCCAACGTTGTATTAAGGCCAATAGTTAATTGATTTTAAGAGATACGTTACCTTGCTGACTGTGCCGATGGCTCCTCCTCCTCCATAATGCTCTCGTTAGCTAATGATAGTGTTAGCCACAGCTCACCTCAAAAGTGTTGAGTTCAGTGGCAAAGAATCAGCTTTTGGATTAATGTGGTTATCTTGCACAATATTTCGGGGGATCAGGAAGAGTTTTTGGGTTTGGTTACTTTCAAAAGTAATGACATAAGAAAAGTTTCTGGTTCCGTGTTAGCTTGGTGAGCTAATGCTCAGAAAACCTATGTTGTGAAACATTCAGGATCTCAGTAAAAACATAAAAATCCTCATTTACAGTGGGAGGAAACACTTCCAGTGTATTTTTGTTTGAAGACTATTAGAACCAGCTAATACACCAAAGATATGCTTACAATAAACCAAAGAAAAAGTCAGATATTTCATTCTTAACAGTTGTTGTAAGCTGAGAATTGGACGGGCTGCTTGCGTAATGTCTTTTACTTCTGAATTCAAGGTTGTGCACCTGCTCTGGTCACCTGTCTGTCTCTAACTGAGAACCCGTCTTTACAGCTGTTTGGCCTGCTGATCTCCATCCTGATGATCCACCAGGTCAGACGTCACGACGGCACCGCTGGATTCCCCATTGCCATGAAGGGCTTCTAAGAGAAACCCCTCCGACCCTTTAACCTCTGCACTGTACCAGGAGGACTCAGTGGTCAATACACAACCTCTTCTTCCTCTTCTTCTTCACTTTTCTAATGTAATTTACTGCTTTTTAAGAGAGCGACAGGAGAGACATTCTGCAGGAAGATTACATTCAAGAAGGTGTCTTTACTTCCAGCTTTATATAATAGAGACTATTGCTTGAATAGAAAACATTTATATTTTTGTGGGTTTTTTGTATCTCTGTTTTTGTTACTCGTGGTTTGCAGTATTATACCATGTCTTTTGTAACAGAGACGTATCGCAGTATAGAAGCAGTCTCCCTTCACCACGTCTGACTGTACAGCTTTATTAACCCAGGGGGGTCGTAACAACCAGTGACTTTAAGAAAAGTTTGAAAAATTCTCTTATTTTCCATGTTAAGCCCCGAGTTAAGTTCCTCGCTGCAGAAATCAGCAGTGTTCCTATTACTTTAATTCAACCAGAATCTGCACATTGACAAGAACGTTCAAGAGAAAAGTCACCAACACACACTGTAAAACGTAACCCTAACCCTAACCCTTTACTTGAACAAAGTCAGGAAACCTCAAAATGTAAAGTAGCTCAATAATTTTAAGTTCTTAAAGCTGAAAATAACTGAGTTCATGCAACTCATGCAATTGCAGTAAATATTAGTATAGTTAACGCAAAATTATTAATTAGATCAACTATAAATTGTAATTTAAGGAACTGAGTGAAGTTAACTTAAAATCATTAACTATGTTGACAATATGTCCCTCCTCACTCATTCTTTTAAATAAAGGTTACTTGAGATGATACATTTAATAATTAGTGTTCTTTACCAAGTTTCATCAACGAATGAGTTAAGTTCACTGTTTTTTTTTTACAGTGCACCTCCCTGGGTTAAAAAGATCTGGTCAGAAGTAAATTCAAGCTGTCAGCTGTATTTGTTTATGTGAAAACATTTTTTATATTTTTCAATGCATATGTGTTTAACTGTATGAAGTGCTTCAGTCGTGGAAAAGCAGAACACTTCAGAGAACCTCTGCCGTGAACTGAAAACGTGTTTCCACGTGAAATGCTAAAATGGCAAATCCTGACATTTTCATAATCCCAGAACAGAACAGGTAACGTTGGGGGAATTGAACTCCCGGCAACACTTGAAGCACTGAAACCCTAAATTAGAACACGAGTTTAGTAGGAAAATCCTCTGTGTCGCTACGATTGTTAAAATAATAAAATGGGATTAAATCTCGTGCAGAGTTTTATTCAAAGGCATGATGATGAACTCTTTGGGGACCTTTTTATATCAGGTCACAAGGTACAAATCAAGTAAAAAACATGGTATGTTTTTTACTTGCTTTTAACATAAAAATCAGGACTACAATAATATATAATCCTCATGTATAACCTTGAGTTGAGAGGGAAGCTTTTTAGAAGATGATAAGCTTGAGATCGAGAGGCGGACGCAGGTTGCATGCTGGGAAACGCACTGATCGGCTCTTATTTATGACAGCAAACAATGTAATCGTAATATTTAACGCTGGATTGTTGGCTGGTCGCCTCATGTGGTGCAATGAAGGTTTAATCTAAAAATATAAATTGTGTGATTAATCATAATAAAGCTTATTTATGTCAAAATATCGTAAGGCAGACGTAAGAAGAACAAAATGATACAATGCCAGATACAGATATATATCCCACATAAAAATATATACCCGTGGAAAAGTCACAGTACACAGCTATCATTTCACAGTTATGTGACAATAAAACTGCAAATGTAATTTACTGTGAATTTACAGTCAAGCTAATTTACAGTGTGCCATTTCATTCTATCGTTTTATTCTTTTTATGTGAGCCTTGTTAAACCTTCATTGCTCCACATGAGACTAATAGCTGACAGTCTCGTGTTAAATATTGCAATCACATCGTTTAATGACTCTACGACACGTGGTGCCCGTTGTCAAAGCTACGAGTCCATCAGCTCTCAGTTTGGTGCTTTAAGAACAAATACTGTGCTCTTGTATGTGCTCTATTCATTATTAAAAATACTCAATCAAAGACACACTTCACACAGATACTCTTAACATATAGAGCTATGTTATATATTAAGTATAGCAAATAGCAAATATAGTTAGGATAAGAAAATACAACTTTTTTGCAAAATATATATATATATATTTGTTTCCTTTTCTGTGCACTATCATAAACCAATATGCCAGTAACACACATATGAACTTATTATATATGTTCCCAAGGGTTTTCTGTATGTTATACCTTTTTAAATGATTCAAATAGGCCTTGTGGTTGAGGAGATAATCAGAATTGTGTACGGGTATATTAACCATTCAGATTTTGGGAAAACAGGGCTTGATGCCATGAGGTTCAAATATGTATCCTTGTGAGTAAACAAACACAGAAATTAATGCATTTCAAAAGAGTTAACTTATCAGAAATATGAAATTATAAACTCAATAAATCACCAGAACACCACCAGTCACGTCCATGAAGATTTAAAGAGGAACTTGGAGCAAGAAAGCTGCGATTTTTGCTCTTTTTCGTTGGCAAATCTCTGCAGCCTGGTTCCTAAATCTGGTGGAAGGCCTGAAACCACCAGAGCGTAGCCGCTGACACAGCAGATTCATGCCCAATGTCCAATAAGAGAGCACACACACTGTACATGTAGGGTCCATGTGTCCGGATACTTTGGGCCTCGGCAGAGTGACCCAGCAGCCACTAGGTGGCAGTGCGCACCAGAGAACATGTGCAGAGGAACAGTTTATCTCCACAGGCCGTACTGGTGTGAATGAACTGGGGGAGAAGATGAACCAGTCGTGAATGACCAGTTAAAATCAGAGTCCGTTGGCCCTTCTTATCTCCTCTCGGCTCTCACCGCTGCAGCACCATCCAGGTGAAGCTGCTCCATCACACGCCGCTTTAATCGCCCAATCAAACGCAACCAAAGCGGTGAGATACGGTCTCACTTCCTGGCAATCTGCTCCTCTGAAAGCTGTGCAGGTGACAGCGGTACATTCTCCGACCTTTCCTCTGACAGATGGCTTCATGCTCTAGTATTTTATCGCTCCCCCATTTTCCAAACACAAGTCACCTTCATTTCTGACTTGAATATTTCAGTCGGAGTTGGAAGCATCTTTTACAAATCCAATTTCACAGCTAAGTGGAACTATGTGTGAGTTCAAGAATGTTTCCTGAAAAGCTACGTTCACAAGCAACAACTCTGCTTTGTGAATTTGAGGGGAAACACACACATGGTGAGAACGAGGGAGCTGTAGTTTATAAATATATATCAAAAACATTATTTAAAAGTGCTCTGACTCGTCTCTTTTGATCTATAGAAAATGATTATATCGGGCAAAAGACGAGGGATGTATGTGGAAATAATAATAAGTCTATAGCAAGTTTTCTCTTTTAGCTTTTAAGCCGTTAGCTATAATAATAATAATAATAATAATAATAATAATAATAATAATAATAATAATAATAATAATAATAATAATAACAGGAGTCCAACATGATGTGCAGTTGCAGAGTTTTAAGTCGAAAAAACCTTGAACGTCTTTTATTCACTGTAGAAATACAAAATGTGTTTTCTTTTCTTCTTCCGCATAATATTTACAAATAATCAGCTCACAGCTTGTCTGGCAAGCTGGTGTTGATTCACGCCTGAAGGCATCCCATAATATCTTATATAGCGCTACTGATAGCTACAAACTACACAGGGAGGCACTTTAAGTATTAACACACAAACACACCACCGTAACCCAATAATGGTGGATTACAAGCCCAAAATATTAATATAATAATACAATCACAACTGTTTGATATGATTAAAGAATAATAAGTAGAAAAGAGGAAGTAGCTGATACTTTTTATTTCCCTCTTGAAGCTCTTGTGTGAATCATTTTATAATTTTGTAGCGTTTTGTTGTTGTTTGTTTGAATTCACGACGTTAACTGAGTGTTTAAACCAATCCCCCCTAGGGGTATATTGGTTAATATACAAGTGAAATATATGGTTTGGTACATGGACAAATTCAAATGTCACAGATGTGTGTAGATGTGCCACAATGCAAATTTTGGAGACCTCACCTGAATGTTCTCTGTTCTAAACCCTCTCTAACTTTGTTCTGATTCACTTTATCGAATTCAACCTTTGCAGAGAGAATGTTCACATATTGAATTATGATTTGGGTTAGAGAATGTTCACATATTGAGTTATGATTTGGGTTAGAGAATGTTCACATATTGAGTTATGATTTGGGTTAGAGAATGTTCACATATTGAGTAATGATTTGGGTTAGAGAATGTTCACATATTGAGCTATGATTTGGGTTAGAGAATGTTCACATATTGAGCTATGATTTGGTTTAGAGAATGTTCACATATTGAGCTATGATTTGGGTTAGAGAATGTTCACATATTGAGCTATGATTTGGGTTAGAGAATGTTCACATATTGAGCTATGATTTGGGTTAGAGAATGTTCACATATTGAGCTATGATTTGGGTTAGAGAATGTTCACATATTGAGCTATGATTTGGGTTAGAGAATGTTCACATATTGAGCTATGATTTGGGTTAGAGAATGTTCACATATTGAGTTATGATTTGGGTTAGAGAATGTTCACATATTGAGCTATGATTTGGGTTAGAGAATGTTCACATATTGAGCTATGATTTGGGTTAGAGAATGTTCACATATTGAGCTATGATTTGGGTTAGAGAATGTTCACATATTGAGTTATGATTTGGGTTAGAGAATGTTCACATATTGAGTTATGATTTGGGTTAGAGAATGGTCACATATTGCAGAGATACACCCTTTTTAGTTTGGGGATGACATTTTCGAGGAAAAGGCCTAAAAATAGGTTGGTTTTCAAAAGGTTAAAGTTTCCCTCGCAACGTAAAGGAGACGGCAGGATGTGGAAGGGGAAGGTCATTGAATAGTTGTGTTCTGTCAGAAGTTGCTCAGCATCCAGGTATCATCCTCACGCTCATGATGGGACATTTTTATCTTAGCTAATTAAACTAAAGGGGAAAAACACTCACGGCGCTTGATATTTGATGCCGTGTGTCTGTTGCTTTTCTCCTGGAGGAAACATGTGCACTGAGTTTTTTTCTTTAGTTTTTTCCATATGTGAGAAGCCTCAGGCAGCTTCACGACGGGCTTTTTGCCAGAGATGACTGTACAGGAAGTACAACACCCAGAGAGACACACATTATTCAGCTGTTAATGGTTCAGGAATGAACCAATTAAAAACCCAGTTGGTCCATCATCCTTAATTTATGAGCATTAAACACATATTTACATATGGGAAGACTGTGCTGTGCTTCTGCTGAACATTAATAATCCAAACCTGTGGCGTGCCAAAGGGTCAGTTTACGGTTGTTTACTATTTGCTTCCTTGAATGAACAAACTCGTTAGCGTCTTCGGTGGCACTTTATAATGAGTACACAGTATTTAGCATTAGTAAAGCATGAATAAACACTGAATTACACTCATTAGTATGCAATTCATAAACACAGTTATAAATGTTTCATTCTTGATTAATAAGCTTGACTATTATGAGTTTTCCCCATTTGCAAATTAAGTATTACGGATTTATATATAATTAATAAGATAATTTATAAAGTGTCAGTAAATGATTAAAAAAAAATATTTAAATGTCATTTATTCATGCTTTTATAATGATTTAGATATGAACTTTATAAAGGATTTTATTTCTGCAATTCATAATAATTCAGGTAGTTACTGTTCGTTAGTTAAGTATTAGTTAAGTATGTTCTGTGACCTCATCTAAAGTGAGGACTATTTATGCATTAATGTTGCATAGTATATAGTTATTATAAAGTGCTTCCGCGTCTTTGAGTGATTCCCCGTCAGAAGATCTGTGGCGACTTTGAGGTTTGAAAGGTTTGTTCAGATTCACCAAAGTTGCACAGAAATCACAAACATACTTTCTGACGAAGGCAGAAGCCGACCGGCAGCTCCTGTTACTGTGACTGTTAAAATTACTGTTTTTTGTCAATGGAGTCTTGTGCAAAAAACAACATTCTATGCACCATATTATCATCATCACTGTGTGGCAGAAATTAATTGTACTCATTTCCCTGTAAGAAATAAACGTGATGACAAAACTCTCAAATGTCTGTACGTATTTTATTGAAAAGACACTTATAAATGTATATAATTCAGCTGAATGGTCAAAGCTCTTTCCCCATGAACGGTCGGATTGCGAGTCGAGATCTTAGCATATATATATATTAGTATATTCATGCTCCTCACAAGCTGAACTTCCTGTTCCAGCTGCACGCTATCTCGTTACTCCCCTGTCGGCCGGTGCCAAGATGTCAAGGCCGGGTCCCGGGCCTCGCCAGGTGCTGCTGTTTTGTTTCTGCTTTTCGTGAGCGAGGCGTCGGATGCGACCTCACAAACATCAGGTCGAGATAACAACAACGCATTCATCCTTTGTTTTGCTTTCTGCCTTTGCAACGTCTGACACACTATTCAGAGCTGAGCGATACAGGATACATCTAAAAGAACATCCTGATGAATTACCACAACACACAGTTTCCCAAGAAGTAGAAGTAGTTTTGATATTATTGAATTATTTCCAGCATAGAGAGGAAGAAGACATTATCCTTCATAAATCCCCTTGGAGAATTTATTCTCTGCATTTAACCCATCCTTAGTAATCAAGGAGCAGTGTGCTGCACACTTCGACATGCGAACTATGGGAGACCAGGGATCAAACCGGCTACCTTGTGGTCTCAGATCGACCGCTCTCCCCATGAGCTACAGCCGCCCAAACAAGACAAGTGCAAGTCTGAGGTTGCTGCATTTGGCACATCGACTCCGACCTCTGCTGTGATGCTCTTATTAGGACTCTTCAAAGCCTGTTGATTATGTTATCCATCCTTTTACCTCATCCTGTTACTTTATTCCTGCTTAAAAACTGATTTCTCTATTGCTGCTAAGAAATGGTACAAACTTGCAGCAGCAAGGACCTCATGTAACCCAAACAATGAGAGTTGAAAGGAATGTCTGCTGCAGATTCCTTCAGGATCAGCGGCAGACTCACAGGTGTGTTAGTCTACTGTCACTGTAATTCACAAGAGCAGCGAGGAATGCAGCAGTTCCAGCTCAGAACAAAAGAGCGAGCGGTGGATTATAGTATCTTGTTGCTATAGATGTGTGAGAACAGAGAAAGTCACCCTGAACAAACTCTCTGGCTTCCCTCCATTAACGCTCAGTTATTGCACACGGTTGTACAACTAAATGCAGGTTGGAGTCCCTTTATGCTGCTCAAGGAAAACAAACATTTTTTTATGTGCTGCAGCTAAGACTATCAAGCCTTCATCACGGAGGACATTTTGACCCGTCACACGAGGAAAAGCACAGGTGTGAATTATTTAATTATGGATGGCTGAATTCCATTTAGCTGTGCCCGTTTTTGGGTCATGTTATGGCTTCGAGGGATACTTGAATAGATGGGAGCCATTGCTATATTGTCATTAGTGACATTTCCTTCGATGACAAATGCCATCTGTGAAAAAAAGGCCTATTTGGAACGCCAACCTTCATCATATTACCTTTTAAAATATCAGGAAAACCTGGCTGTGTTTCTATCAAATCCCCAGTTTCTGAGCCCTGCCATTGAGCCCAAGGCATCATTCATGTTAGCAGTTCCACTTGTGCTTATTCCTGCTATAACAAGTCAAAATGTCTGCAAAGCATTTGGTCTAAATCAGTGTACGAGTTGGTAAAACTTGTTCCTTTTTCCCCCATTGGTTTGGTTTATTTTTGCACAGAAACAGTGCATAAAAAAAGAAGTGAAAAGAGTATCAGTGCAATTGTTTTAGTTTAGTCTGCACAAGCTTTTGAGTGTTCTGATCCGTCCAAACCAATTCTACCAATGGGGGACCATTTTTTACCAGAGTCCAATCCAACCGCAGTAAACAAGGCGTGTTTGAAAACACACTCAAGAAAAAACATTATTCAACATACAAAATTTTACGGCGATGACATGACGGAATATAATCGCTGCATCTTTGATAAACCCTGACACAAATTCACCTTTTCAATAAATCCCTGAGAACCACGCTAGAGATGATCAGAGGTGCCGAGTTGACGCCGTCGTTATAGAGACCGGGACTGAAGAAGGGGTGGAGTCTCTCGGTGAAGGAGCAGCCGGTGAAGGAGTAGATGAGAGCAGCGGCGTCTACGTCGTAGAAGGAGACCACACCCTCTTCAAAATCCACGAACACGCCCACCTTCTGGGGCTTTGAACTCAGGGAGAGAGGAAGAGGAGAGCCAACAAGAGCAGCGAACTCTTCTCCATTCTTCAACCATATGGTCCAGTGGCCATTGTCTGGGCACAGTGGGATGATTCCATTTCTTTTGATGGACGCCTTGGCGACTCCTATAGTCCACCTAGTTTTCTCCTTCACTTGCGCCTCAAAGTAAAACTTTCCGGAAGAGAAACTCTGTTTTCCCAAGATACAGCAACTGGGGTTAAATCTCTTTGGATCTTCCGGGAGATTCTTCTTCACGACGCTGTGATGCACTTGTTTGCAGTCATCAGACAGGATGAGCGCCCGGTGTGCTGTATCGGGATCCAGAGTCACGTCCACGGCAAACACCTGGAGCCGGTTCAGCTCCGCCTCGAGGAACAGCTTCTTCATCTCTTTGCCAAGGGTCTCCTCCAGCTGATCCACAGCTGTCCTCACTGTGCCCTCCAAAGATGGCGGCTCGACTCTGACCTCTTGCCAGTTCGTGGAGGGCGCAGAAGCATTCAGGGACGCAAAGCTTTGCAGGAAGTGGAGGTGGTCTTTGGAGCGTGAGAGCTGCTCCACCTCGCTGCGTTTCCTGATCAGATCCGAGATTTCCTGATCCAGCTCGCGGACGAAGCCTTCGGCCTGCTTCTCGGTCGCTTTCTGCATCGCTTCAATGGTCCTGATGAGCTCCGCATGGGTCCTCTCCAAAGACCGTATCAGAGCGGTGAAGACCTGAACCCCATCTGCCAGCTGTCTGTCGGCAGCTTCCTTGCTGAGCTTTGCCGTGTGTTTGATCTCCAGAATCTTCAATCGTCTCTCCAGGATCATCCGGTGAATCTCGGCCTCTATCTTCCTCAGCTCGGCCTTCTTTTTCTCAAATTCCTCTTTCAGCGGAATGACTTTGTGCGACTTGTGGTCCAAAACCGGGCACAGCATGCACACGCAGATCTGGTCGGTTTTACAGAAGAGCTCCAGAGGTTTATCGTGAACCGCGCACATTCTACGCTCCAAGTTCTCCATGGGATCAGTGAGCTGATGTCTTTTCAGGGGGGCAGCCTTCAGGTGCGGCTGCAGGTGAGTGTCGCAGTAGGAGGCCAGGCACACCAGGCACGACTTCACGGCTCTCCTTTTGCCGTCGGTGCAGACGTCGCAGGGAACGTCTCCCGCTTTGGCAGCTTGATGATCCGAGCTGCTCCTTCCGGCCGACTCTCTGAACTGAGCCGCCATCTCCGATATGAAAGTATTGACTCGCAGATCGAGCCTTTTGTAGAAGGGGAATTTGCACGAGGGGCACTGACACTGGGTGCTGCTGTCCCAGTGCCGAACGATGCAGTTTTGGCAGAAGTTGTGGCCACACGGTAACGTGACCGGATCGGTGAACACCTCCAGACAGATGCCGCACAGAAACTGCTCTTCAGTCAGCGTGAAGCTGGCAGACGACATGACGGCACTCTAAAAAACAAAGTTAAAGCTTGACATTACAACGCTGTCATTACACAAAGATCTTTTTCTGAATATGCATACGGAATACATTAAAAACTAATATTATTGGTATATGATGTAAAACGATCGTGACTTTCTTATAGCAGACTTAAAATAAACCACTGTGCATGTTATTGGCCACGGTTACACTTGTTTTTTCAATGCAACTTCTGTGATCGGATACACCAGATGGGAATTTCGTTGTCAAAGAAGCGTCTGCGAAACACATTTAATTTCCTATGAATTGCTCACAATAAAAGCCCCTCTTATTTTTTACTGCTTACTCTTCCTCCCTGCAGTGTTTGAAGACTTGTTTTACTGAAGAAAATACGGTACCAACGGTCCTCTAATTCGCTGATAAACACAAGCAATTTCCTATCGATGCTTCACAATAAAAGCCCCTGTTATTGTTGCTGCTCTGTCTTCCTCCCTGCAGTATAAGTAGACTTGTTAATTGAATAATTTCTGTGAACAAAGCCCAACAAATTGGCTGTGAAACACATTTTTCCTATTAATTCTTCACAATAAAAGTCCAAAGTCATTTTTGCTGCATACTCTTCATCCCTGCAGTATCCATAGACTTAAGAAAAGAAAAAGAATAACTGCTAACAAAGCTCCTTCAATTCTATGATTACCACAAGTAATTTCCGTACAATGCTTCACAATAAAAGCCCCTGTGTTCCCCCCTCCCTGCAGTATAAGTAGACTTGTTAATTGAATAATTTCCGTGAACAAAACTCCACAAATTGGCTGTGAAACACATTTTCCTATTAATTCTTCACAATAAAAGTCCCCAGTCATTTTTCCCTTCCTCCCTGCAATATCCGTAGACTTAAGAAAAAAGAAGAAGAACCGCTAACAAAGCCCCTTCAATTCAATGATTACCACAAGTAATTTCCTATTAATTCTTCACAATAAAAGCCTGTTATTGTTGCTGCTCAGTCTTCCTTCCTGCAGTATTGGTAGACGTGTTTATTGAAGAAAACAAACCTCCGTAAATTCGCTGTAAAAACCGATTTTCTTATTAATACGTCACAATAAAATGTCCCCTGTGTTTTTCTTTATTTTGAAGTAGCAAAATTAAGAAATGTTCTGTTTTCAGCAGTAACGTAATGAGACCCATTCTTCCTCTTGTTCTTGGCGTGATTAGGATGAAGTAGCATTGAAAAGACGAGCGTAACCAGGGGCCACGTTCTAAACACCAGCGGTACTCACCAATGTTGTGCGAAGACTTCCTCAAAGGCCCGGAGAATAAAATACAATTTTTCTTGGGGAACGACTCCTTCTTGAGCAGGACTTTCTTGGAAGTCGTTCTTTCTTTCGTGTGCAGGACGACAGCTCTGCTGATGCTGCCGCTCACAAAGAGTGTAGCGTTGCGACGCCTCTGTGCAGGTAAACCAGTTTGGGTGTTACTGACATTCCTCATCTCTGTGGGCTCAGGTCCAACTTCAGGCAAATATGCCTTTTGCCTCTTAAAGAAGTCTGAGAGTAAGTAAAGGAATGTCATAGGCCTGAACACTCCTTAACAATGTGTGTGTGTGTGTGTGTGTGTGTGTGTGTGTGTGTGTGTGTGTGTGTGTGTGTGTGTGTGAGAGTATGTAAAGCTCCACCCGCTCACTCTTTAACAGTGAGCGGGTGGAGCTTCACATTCACCTGAGTCCATCTATCACACACACACACACACACACACACACACACACACACACACACACACACACACACACACACAGACACACACACACACACACACACACACACACACACACACACACACAGGCCTTGCTGTTGTCATTTCAGGTTGTCGGCCTTATTCTTGAATGACATTAATAACCTTGCTAAATGTGTGTGTGTGTGTGTGTGTGTGTGTGTGTGTGTGTGTGTGTGTGTGTGTGTGTGTGTGTGTGTGTGCGCGTTGACCCTCATTTCTTAATGACTTCTCTAATATGTTGTGAATTTATAACGACACCGACACCTCTAATATATTCTTAATGACCTTTTGTGATGTATTTTGTGTGTGTAATAGGTTTTGAATGGATGAGCTCCTTCAGATTGCACGTGTACAGCAGGCTGTCGGCCATCGAGCCGCGACAAGCTGACAGCCAATGAGAGGACGAGAGACACGACATGTATTATTATACGTGGGTTTAGGGTTTGCTTGTCCTCTATTTCTGTTTTTACCATAGATGTCATACAGCGTTTTTTTCAAATACTGCTGAAATAATAGAAAACTGATACTGCTTTCATGTCTATAATTCAACGCTTCATGTGTTAAAGCTGCATTCTCTCTCCTGACCACCAGGGGGCGACTCCTCTGGTTGTATAGAAGTATATGCTTCATGTGTTAAAGCTGCATTCTCTCTCCTGACCGCCAGGGGGCGACTCTTCTGGTTGTATAGAAGTATATGCTTCATGTGTTAAAGCTGCATTCTCTCTCCTGACCGCCAGGGGGCGACTCTTCTGGTTGTATAGAAGTCTATGCATCATGTGTTAAAGCTGCATTCTCTCTCCTGACCTCCAGGGGGCGACTCCTCTGGTTGTATAGAAATCTATGCTTCATGTGTTAAAGCTGCATTCTCTCTACTGACCACCAGGGTGCGACTCCTCTGGTTGTATAGAAGTATATGCTTCATGTGTTAATGTAGCATTCTCTCTACTGACCACCAGGGGGTGACTCTTCTGGTTGTATAGAAGCATATGCTTCATGTGTTAAAGCTGCATTCTCTCTCCTGACCACCAGGGGGCGACTCCTCTGGTTGTATAGAAGTATATGCTTCATGTGTTAAAGCTGCATTCTCTCTACTGACCACCAGGGGGTGACTCCTCTGGTTGTATAGAAGCATATGCTTCATGTGTTAAAGCTGCATTCTCTTTACTGACCACCAGGGGTGACTCCTCTGGTTGTATAGAAGTATATGCTTCATGTGTTAAAGCTGCATTCTCTCTACTGACCACCAGGGGCGACTCCTCTGGTTGTATAGAAGTCTATGCTTGATGTGTTAAAGCTGACTGTTGGTATGAAAACACACAACAATACACACGTTGAAGTCCAATATTTCCACTCCAACCTCCTTCCTATGGAGACTTTAACCACATTAACATGAACATGAACAATCACATTTACATGAACATTAACATTAACATTAACATTTACATGAACATTTACATTAACATTAACATGAACATTTACATTAACATTAACATTAACACCAGCACCATTAACCTTTCGTGCTCAGAATGTTTTGTGTTTAATTCTTTCGTCCGGAACAAATCATTTAACGTTGTTTTCTACTTCACAAACACACGCGGATGTTTTTCCCGCTCGTCCTCAGAGGGTTCGTCTCGAGTCTTTAGGTTGCTTTTGACATCGTCATTTGCATAAAATATGGAAATGTAATTTGTGGACTTAAGAAATGGCCTCAGGATTCCACATGCGACGTGTCCTCCATGTGAATAAAGCGTGTTCTGAGTGAGCGAGCTCACCTTCACTGTACATCCTGAAACACCGACAGACCGACAGAGATGAATGGATTCATCGGCTGAGAGGACGAAGAAATGAAAGCTGTGAAAGAAAAGAGAGGGGGAGGAAAGGTGTGTGTGTGTGTGTGTGTGTGTGTGTGTGTGTGTGTGTGTGTGTGTGTGTGTGTGTGTGTGTGTGTGTGTGATGAGGCCTGACTTGGTTAATATGTCACACACACACACACACTGAAAGTGATTCTTTTAAACGGCGGTGCTGAAATACGATGAATAAACCGCTCGCTTTTCAGTCTGAGGAACGTCATAATAAAAATAATAATAATATTTCAGGTTTTTCTGCGACATGAAAAGAACACATTTAGACTTCGGTTGAGCTGACGGATCTCAGCAGTGCTTGTTGGGAACAGGTGCAACCACCGTCTCACCTGGGAGAACGTACTGCAGGACCCGCTGGACGGAAACGGACCAGAACCAGAACCAGAACCAGAACCAGAACCAGAACCAGGACCAGAACCAGAACCAGGACCAGAACCAGAACCAGAACCAGGACCAGAACCAGAACCAGAACCAGGACCAGGACAAGAACCAGGACCAGAACCAGAACCAGAACCAGGACCAGAACCAGAACCAGAACCAGGACCAGGACAAGAACCAGGACCAGAACCAGAACCAGAACCAGGACCAGAACCAGAACCAGAACCAGAACCAGGACCAGGACAAGAACCAGGACCAGAACCAGGACTGAGAGGATCAGACCTGCTGTAGTAAAATGAGAGGGACCCTGGTGCTCAGAGACACTACCACTTCAGTCCACAGGGGGCGACAGAACCAACACTACCTCTTTAGTCCACAGGGGGCAACAGAACCAACACAACCTCTTTAGTCCACAGGGGACAACAGAACCAACACTACCTCTTTAGTCCACAGGGGGCGACAGAACCAACACTACCTCTTTAGTCCACAAGGGGCGACAGAACCAACACTACCTCTTTAGTCCACAGGAGGCGACAGAACCAACACAACCTCTTTAGTCCACAAGGGGCGACAGAACCAACACTACCTCTTTAGTCCACAGGAGGCGACAGAACCAACACAACCTCTTTAGTCCACAAGGGGCGACAGAACCAACACTACCTCTTTAGTCCACAGGAGGCGACAGAACCAACACTACCTCTTTAGTCCACAGGGGGCGACAGAACCAACACTACCTCTTTAGTCCACAGAGGGCGACAGAACCAACACTACCTCTTTAGTCCACAGGGGGCGACAGAACCAACACTACCTCTTTAGTCCACAGGGGGCGCCAGAACCAACACTACCTCTTTAGTCCACAGGGGGCAACAGAACCAACACTACCTCTTTAGTCCACAGGGGGCGACAGAACCAACACTACCTCTTTAGTCCACAGGGGGCGCCAGAACCAACACTACCTCTTTAGTCCACAGGGGACAACAGAACCAACACTACCTCTTTAGTCCACAGGGGGCGACAGAACCAACACAACCTCTTTAGTCCACAGGGGACAACAGAACCAACACTACCTCTTTAGTCCACAGGGGGCGACAGAACCAACACTACCTCTTTAGTCCACAGGGGGCGACAGAACCAACACTACCTCTTTAGTCCACAAGGGGCGACAGAACCAACACTACCTCTTTAGTCCACAGGAGGCGACAGAACCAACACAACCTCTTTAGTCCACAAGGGGCGACAGAACCAACACTACCTCTTTAGTCCACAGGAGGCGACAGAACCAACACTACCTCTTTAGTCCACAGGAGGCGACAGAACCAACACTACCTCTTTAGTCCACAGGGGGCGACAGAACCAACACTACCTCTTTAGTCCACAGAGGGCGACAGAACCAACACTACCTCTTTAGTCCACAGGGGGCGACAGAACCAACACTACCTCTTTAGTCCACAGGGGGCGCCAGAACCAACACTACCTCTTTAGTCCACAGGGGGCAACAGAACCAACACTACCTCTTTAGTCCACAGGGGGCGACAGAACCAACACTACCTCTTTAGTCCACAGGGGGCGACAGAACCAACATATTATTAAAGTTCCTTGTTGGAGCTTTAAGGGAGGTTTTGAATGCAATTCTCACAGTGTGGTATTAATGAATACGTTTACTTATTGCACAATAATCATTGAAAAGGGGTAACGATGGAAGACGTTCAGTGTGAAGCCCTCTTGGCTTATCTCTGGTTTTAAACCAGTAAGAGCCGCTTTCATCCTGGACTTCTTCCACCACTGAAGGAGAACTCAGTCTTTTTTTTTACTCAGATAAAAGTCGCACTAGAAATAGAAATACTCAAAAACACGACAACCCGGGATGTGTTCCAACGCTTCGTTGTGTTTCCATCAGAGCGGATACTCAAAACCCCGGAGAGACTTTGTTTGTCCCTGAACCTCCTCAATTAATTAAATTAAAAGTAAACAGAAGAGGCGTTACACATGAGAAAACAGATAACAATGAACACCACCACTTCACAGTGCGGAATTAATCTCAAATAAACATATGTTGATTTATTTTGACTTCCTGAAACCTGAATGTGTCATAAAGAATGTAGCAAAAATAAACCCACTCCCAGTTTTACTGATGCTCACGTTCCTCCAGGAAGCAACCGAGTGTGTGTACAAAAACTACTAAAAAACAACAAAAACAAAACAAATACTACAAAGAATACTAAAAACTACAAAAAAACAAAACAAAAAACAAAAGAAAATACTACAAAGAATACTAAAAACAACAAAAAAGGAAGAAAAAAACAACTACTAAAAGTACTACAATAAATGCTCCAAAGAACACTACAAAATTACTACAAAGAATACTACAAAAAATACTAGAAAAGAAACTCAAAACAAAAAAACAAAACAAACAAAAACTACTAAAACTACTATAAAGAATGCTGCAAAATTACGAAAATAAAGACGACAAAAAATACTACTAAGGAGATCTGTGAAGATCACAACACACACACACACACACACACACACACACACACACACACACACACACACACACACACACACACACACACACACACACACACACACTGTTTCTAGTATACAGTAGATCTAAAACCTCATCTCTGAGCTTTTGTCCACACGAGCTGAGTGGGAGACAAGTGTGTGTGTGTATGTGTGTGTGTGTCTCTCTCTGTGTGTGTGGTGTGTGTGTATGTGTGTGTGTGTCTCTGTGTGTGTGTGTGTGTGTGTGTGTGTGTCTGTGTGTGTATGTGTGTGTGTGTCTGCGTGTGTGTGTGTGTCTCTGTGTGTGTGTGTGTGTGTGTGTGTGTGTGTTTGTGTGTGTGCGTGTTGTCTATGTTTAGCCTGTAATTTCCATGCCACGTTACCGTGGCAACCCTTGGAGACACAAAGGTCAGGTATGACTGAGTCTCTCTCCGTTGTTTTATTTTTTTGCAGAAACAAAACAGAATCTCAGCGACTTCCAGCGAGAGAGAGTGAGAGAGTACTCTGTGTACTCTGTGTACTCTGAGCATGTACTCTGTGTACTCTGTGTACTCTGAGCATGTACTCTGAGCATGTACTCTGTGTACTCTGAGCATGTACTCTGAGCATGTACTCTGTGTACTCTGAGCATGTACTCTGTGTACTCTGAGCATGTACTCTGTGTACTCTGAGCATGTACTCTGAGCATGTACTCTGTGTACTCTGAGCATGTACTCTGTGTACTCTGAGCCTGTACTCTGTGTACTCTGAGCATGTACTCTGTGTACTCTGAGCATGTACTCTGTGTACTCTGAGCATGTACTCTGTGTACTCTGAGCCTGTACTCTGTGTACTCTGAGCATGTACTCTGTGTACTCTGAGCCTGTACTCTGTGTACTCTGAGCATGTACTCTGTGTACTCTGAGCCTGTACTCTGTGTACTCTGAGCATGTACTCTGTGTACTCTGAGCATGTACTCTGAGCCTGTACTCTGTGTACTCTGAGCCTGTACTCTGTGTACTCTGAGCATGTACTCTGTGTACTCTGAGCATTTACTCTGTGTACTCTGAGCATGTACTCTGTGTACTCTGAGCATGTACTCTGTGTACTCTGAGCATGTACTCTGTGTACTCTGAGCCTGTACTCTGTGTACTCTGAGCATGTACTCTGAGCATGTACTCTGTGTACTCTGAGCATGTACTCTGTGTACTCTGAGCCTGTACTCTGTGTACTCTGAGCATGTACTCTGTGTACTCTGAGCATGTACTCTGTGTACTCTGAGCATGTACTCTGTGTACTCTGAGCCTGTACTCTGTGTACTCTGAGCATGTACTCTGTGTACTCTGAGCCTGTACTCTGTGTACTCTGAGCATGTACTCTGTGTACTCTGAGCCTGTACTCTGTGTACTCTGAGCATGTACTCTGTGTACTCTGAGCATGTACTCTGAGCCTGTACTCTGTGTACTCTGAGCCTGTACTCTGTGTACTCTGAGCATGTACTCTGTGTACTCTGAGCATTTACTCTGTGTACTCTGAGCATGTACTCTGTGTACTCTGAGCATGTACTCTGTGTACTCTGAGCATGTACTCTGTGTACTCTGAGCCTGTACTCTGTGTACTCTGAGCATGTACTCTGTGTACTCTGAGCCTGTACTCTGTGTACTCTGAGCATGTACTCTGTGTACTCTGAGCCTGTACTCTGTGTACTCTGAGCATGTACTGTGTGTACTCTGAGCATGTACTCTGTGTACTCTGAGCATGTACTCTGTGTACTCTGAGCATGTACTCTGTGTACTCTGAGCATGTACTCTGAGCATGTACTCTGTGTACTCTGAGCATGTACTCTGTGTACTCTGAGCATGTACTCTGTGTACTCTGAGCCTGTACTCTGTGTACTCTGAGCATGTACTCTGTGTACTCTGAGCATGTACTCTGAGCATGTACTCTGTGTACTCTGAGCATGTACTCTGTGTACTCTGAGCCTGTACTCTGTGTACTCTGAGCATGTACTCTGTGTACTCTGAGCATGTACTCTGTGTACTCTGAGCATGTACTGTGTGTACTCTGAGCATGTACTCTGTGTACTCTGAGCATTTACTCTGTGTACTCTGAGCATGTACTCTGTGTACTCTGAGCATGTACTCTGTGTACTCTGAGCATGTACTCTGTGTACTCTGAGCCTGTACACTGTGTACTCTGAGCATGTACTCTGTGTACTCTGAGCATGTACTCTGAGCATGTACTCTGTGTACTCTGAGCATGTACTCTGTGTACTCTGAGCATGTACTCTGTGTACTCTGAGCATGTACTCTGAGCATGTACTCTGTGTACTCTGAGCATGTACTCTGTGTACTCTGAGCATGTACTCTGTGTACTCTGAGCATGTACTCTGAGCATGTACTCTGTGTACTCTGAGCATGTACTCTGTGTACTCTGAGCCTGTACTCTGTGTACTCTGAGCATGTACTCTGTGTACTCTGAGCATGTACTCTGTGTACTCTGAGCATGTACTCTGTGTACTCTGAGCATGTACTCTGAGCATGTACTCTGTGTACTCTGAGCATGTACTCTGTGTACTCTGAGCATGTACTCTGTGTACTCTGAGCCTGTACTCTGTGTACTCTGAGCATGTACTCTGTGTACTCTGAGCATGTACTCTGAGCATGTACTCTGTGTACTCTGAGCATGTACTCTGTGTACTCTGAGCCTGTACTCTGTGTACTCTGAGCATGTACTCTGTGTACTCTGAGCATTTACTCTGTGTACTCTGAGCATGTACTCTGTGTACTCTGAGCATGTACTCTGTGTACTCTGAGCATGTACTCTGTGTACTCTGAGCCTGTACTCTGTGTACTCTGAGCATGTACTCTGTGTACTCTGAGCCTGTACTCTGTGTACTCTGAGCATGTACTCTGTATACTCTGAGCCTGTACTCTGTGTACTCTGAGCATGTACTGTGTGTACTCTGAGCATGTACTCTGTGTACTCTGAGCATTTACTCTGTGTACTCTGAGCATGTACTCTGTGTACTCTGATCATGTACTCTGTGTACTCTGAGCCTGTACTCTGTGTACTCTGAGCATGTACTCTGTGTACTCTGAGCATGTACTCTGTGTACTCTGAGCATGTACTCTGAGCATGTACTCTATGTACTCTGAGCATGTACTCTGAGCATGTACTCTATGTACTCTGAGCATGTACTCTGTGTACTCTGAGCATGTACTCTGTGTACTCTGAGCATGTACTCTGTGTACTCTGAGCATGTACTCTGAGCATGTACTCTATGTACTCTGAGCATGTACTCTGAGCATGTACTCTATGTACTCTGAGCATATACTGTATGTACTCTGAGCATGTACTCTGTGTACTCTGAGCATGTACTCAGCTGATACAAAATACTTTAAAAGAGTTTATTTAGCTGAAGAAGTACCACGATTTACTGAAAACATAAAGGTTTTAACCTGAAAGAAGGTGAAGAAGCTAAAGGGTCAGACAGTAGTACAAAGTACAACATGTACCTCTGAGATGTAGTACAAACAAAGTACAACATGTACCTCTGAGATGTAGTACACACAAAGTACAACATGTACCTCTGAGATGTAGTACAAACAAAGTACAACATGTACCTCTGAGATGTAGTACAAACAAAGTCCAACATGTACCTCTGAGATGTAGTACACACAAAGTACAACATGTATACCTCTGAGATGTAGTACACACAAAGTACAACATGTACCTCTGAGATGTAGTACAGCACAAAGTACAACATATACCTCTGAGATGTAGTACAATAAAAAGTACAATATTTACTTCTGAGATGTAGTACAGTAAAAAGTACAATATATACTTTTGAGAAGTAGTACAGTTAAAAGTACAACATACCTCTGAGATGTAGTACAGTAAAAAGTACAACGTTTACCTTTTTGAGACGTAAAGGAGTAAAAGTAGAAAGTTGCAGGACCAAAAATACTAAAGTAAAGTACAAGTACCTCAGATTTGTACTTAATCCCAGTTCTAACTGTGTATAAAAACACAAATACATTATGTATCACGTGTGTCTCCAGCGATGATAAAAGCTCAACGGATCATTTCCGTGGATAAAATTCCCAAAAACAATTCCGGCACAAGAAGCCGCAGCGACACACCTGTTGCCATGGCAACAAGGACATTTAATATTTAATCCCAACAAAAAAAAAGAAAAACTGAAATTCACCTAAAAAAAAAAAAGAGTAAAAAAGTCAAAAAGTACAACGTTAACTTCTGAGAAGTAGTACAGTAAAAAGTATAATATTTACCTTTGAGAAGTAGTACAGTAAAACGTACAACATGTATACCTCTGAGATGTCGTACACACAAAGTACAACATGTACCTCTGAGATGTAGTACAGCACAAAGTACAACATGTACCTCTGAGATGTAGTACAGTACAAAGTACAACATGTACCTCTGAGATGTAGTACAATAAAAAGTACAATATTTACTTCTGAGATGTAGTACAGTAAAAAGTATAATATTTACCTTTGAGAAGTAGTACAGTAAAACGTACAATATGTACTTCTGAGAGGTAGTACAGTACAAAGTACAATATGTACTTCTGAGAGGTAGTACAGTACAAAGTACAATATGTACTTCTGAGAGGTAGTACAGTACAAAATACAATATGTACCTCTGAGATGTAGTATAGAAAGTACAATATGTACCTCTGAGATGTAGTACAATAGAAAGTACAATATGTACCTCTGAGATGTAGTACAATAGAAAGTACAATATGTACCTCTGAGATGTAGTACAATAGAAAGTACAACATGTACCTCTCAGATGTAGTACAATAGAAAGTACAATATGTACCTCTGAGATGTAGTATAGAAAGTACAATATGTACCTCTGAGATGTAGTATAGAAAGTACAATATGTACCTCTGAGATGTAGTACAATAGAAAGTACAATATGTACCTCTGAGATGTAGTACAATAGAAAGTACAATGTGTACCTCTGAGATGTAGTACAATAGAAAGTACAATGTGTACCTCTGAGATGTAGTACAATATAAAGTACAACATGTACCTCTGAGATGTAGTACAATATAAAGTACAACATGTACCTCTGAGATGTAGTACAATAGAAAGTACAACATGTACCTCTGAGATGTAGTACAATAGAAAGTACAATGTGTACCTCTGAGATGTAGTACAATATAAAGTACAACATGTACCTCTGAGAAAAACAAACAACCAGGAAGTCCAGAACGGATCAGAGACGCTGAAGGTTCCTCAGACGCCCGAAAACTTCCAGAAGTACTTGAAGAAGAAGAAGATACTGGAGGTAGACGGGTCGGTGAAGTGAAGGTCGGACATCTTCAGCGCTGTGGAGTTATCAATGACGCTGAGGTCATGGGGTCACAGCCCTTTCTGTCAGAGCCTCTTTAGAAACAGAAAGCATTGATTCATGGAGGCTGAACTGAATCTGTTATT
>NC_136608.1:17094095-17097817 GCF_910589615.1 Taurulus bubalis | reverse complement strand
GAAAAGTGGGAATTCAATAATTATAAGAATTGTGCTCAAGCTGGCATAAAGGAATCAATGGTTATGTATGGAAAGAATTGGACTGGAAATGAAATATTAGAATTATTTTTGTTTCCCTCATGTGGAAGACGTGTTGTGGCGTTGTGTGACAGCAGTACCTCACACTTGCTGAAGGCGAGGCAGGGGTAGATGTCCTCGCGGTAAACCCTCTCCAGGAAGCAGCAGCTCCGGTCCAGGGTCGGCTCCTCCCTCCAGGCCTTGAAGTCGCTGAACAGCTGCCCGTCCACCTGAAGACGACCACACACACACACAGGTTACACACACACACACACACGGGTTACACACACACACACACAGGTTACCACACACACACACACACACACACACACACGGGTTACACACACACACACACACACACGGGTTACACACACACACGGGTTACACACACACACACGGGTTACACACACACTCACACGGGTTACACACACACACACACACACACGGGTTACACACACACACACACGGGTTACACACACACTCACACGGGTTACACACACACGGGTTACCACACACACACACACACACACGGGTTACCACGCACACACACACACACACACACACACGGGTTACACACACACACACGGGTTACACACACACACGGGTTACACACACACACACGGGTTACACACACACTCACACGGGTTACACACACACACACACACACACGGGTTACACACACACACACACGGGTTACACACACACTCACACGGGTTACACACACACGGGTTACCACACACACACACACACACACGGGTTACCACGCACACACACACACACACACACACACACACACACACACACACACACGGGTTACCACACACACACACACACACACACACACACACATTCTCACACACACACACACACACACGGGTTACCACACACACACACACACACACGGGTTACCACACACACACACACACACACGGGTTACCACACACATACACACACGGGTTACCACACACACACACACACACACGGGTTACCACACACATACACACACGGGTTACCACACACACACACACACACACACGGGTTACCACACACACACACACGGGTTACCACACACATACACATACGGGTTACCACACACACACGGGTTACCACACACACACACACACACACACACACACACACACACACACACACACACACACACACACACACACGGGTTACCACACACACACACACACACACACACACACACACACGGGTTACCACACACATACGGGTTACCACACACACACACACACACACACACACACACATACGGGTTACCACACACACACACACACACACACACACACACACACACGGGTTACCCCCACGCTACCGGGGCGTCTGCGGCGTGATTATCGGGTCCTCACCTCTCTGCACTCGCGCACGATGGGCTGCGTGGCCGACGGGTCGGGCTGCGTGCCCATGATGGCGGAGGAGGTGCTCTTGTTCCGGCTGTGGCCCTTCCTGAAGGGCGTCTTGGCCCCGCCCCCCGCCGGGGGCAGCTCGCCCAGCGGGGAGGTCGGGGAGGACAGCACCAGCGTCTTCAGGGCCTGGACCTCCGCCTGGAGGACGTCGATCTGAAGCGCGGGAGGAAACATGTTTTGGGATTATTTGAGAACCAATAAGAGGACAGAGAAGCTCATCATGTGACGATGATGTGAACGTGGGCTCAAAAGGAGAATCTGAACTGTATGCTGGTTGTTAAGTGTAGAGTTCAGAGGCCTCACCTTTCCCAGGGCTTCTTTCAGTTGTTTCTCAGCGTTCGCCTGCTTGACGTTTGCTTCTCGCACCATTTTGTGCGCCTCCTGAATTAAACACACACACATCATTTGAAACGTTTGGATATTTTCACCCGAGCTGGGAAATAGTTTTCATTCCGATAGTGAAGCAGCGTCAACACAAGATCAAAGCCGGTTAAAGGGGACAATACACTCAAATAATATATCAAGACAGAAAGTAAATTAACGTTTGAAGTAGTTTTGCTGCATTCATGTATACAGGCTAAGGAAACACACACACACACACACACACACACACACACACACAGATAAGAGTCCCAGCACCTTGTATGAAGGAGGAGGAACAGAAAGGAAGAAGAACTCGTTGTGAAGGTCAGACGGATTGTTTCATGACAAGAAATGTGTCAACTGCCTCAAAACAAAGTGTCGTTTTCGGGGAAGGAGACGAGTCTGCAGCCGGAACTCATGACTCTAGAGCGTCCTCTAACTGAACTCATGACTCTAGAGCGTCCTCTAACTGAACTCATGACTCTAGAGCGTCCTCTAACTGAACTCATGACTCTAGAGCGTCCTCTAACTGAACTCATGACTCTAGAGCGTCCTCTAACTGAACTCATGACTCTAGAGCGTCCTCTAACTGAACTCATGACTCTAGAGCGTCCTCTAACTGAACTCATGACTCTAGAGCGTCCTCTAACTGAACTCATGACTCTAGAGCGTCCTCTAACTGAACTCATGACTCTAGAGCGTCCTCTAACTGAACTCATGACTCTAGAGCGTCCTCTAACTGAACTCATGACTCTAGAGCGTCCTCTAACTGAACTCATGACTCTAGAGCGTCCTCTAACTGAACTCATGACTCTAGAGCGTCCTCTAACTGAACTCATGACTCTAGAGCGTCCTCTAACTGAACTCATGACTCTAGAGCGTCCTCTAACTGAACTCATGACACTAGAGCGTCCTCTAACTTCGGGCAATCTGCATTGCCAATCCAAGTGAAGCCCAGACCCAGAGAATTGTCATCATGTTTCCTCTTTTTTTCCCCAGTCTGATGCTCACTCTCGTCTCCTCTTTCTCCGACTCCCGGTCGATTTCTTCTCCCGGTCTCTCCCCAGCACCTCTCCGTTTCTCTCCCTCCGGTTCCTCCCTCTCTCTCTGTCCCTCTCCTCTTGTATTACTGATAGCTTCAGATGTCCCACCTGACAGCTTCCTGATTTCAGCCAGTTTAACATGTTTTCATGGATGTTGCTGAATGAATGAAATGACGTTAGGTGCACAAGCTAGGCTAGCTAGTGTGTAGTAAAAGACAGTCTGGCGGCCGGACCGGAAGTGCATCTATTTATTAAATTGTACGTTTTTAATTTTAAATCTTACAAAGGGAATTTTTATAATTAAAAAATCCTACTTAATTTTTTTTAAATGATGTTTAATATTAATTATTACACCATTAGACCACCATTACATTTTTCTTCTCGCGCACCCCCTAGAGGCAGCTCCACACTTTGGTAATCCCTGTTCTAGAACGTCTTCTAACTGGGTAATGTAGGCTCCAGGCTGCGTGAGCTACTAACAAGCTTGCATTGTGGGTAATGTAGGCTCCAGGCTGCGTGAGCTACTAACAAGCTTGCATTGTGGGTAATGTAGGCTCCAGGCTGCGTGAGCTACTAACAAGCTTGCATTGTGGGTAATGTAGGCTCCAGGCTGCGTGAGCTACTAACAAGCTTGCATTGTGGGTAATGTAGGCTCCAGGCTATGTGAGCTACTAACTAGCTTGCATTGTGGGTAATGTAGGCTCCAGGCTATGTGAGCTACTAACTAGCTTGCATTGTGGGTAATGTAGGAGGAACAGACGGAGCTCCAACAGCAGATCCAGTGCGACTCGTTGTCATTTCTTTAAAAAAAAAAAAGAGTCCAGTTTCAGTG
>NC_136608.1:17066595-17091595 GCF_910589615.1 Taurulus bubalis | reverse complement strand
TGTGTGTGTGTGTGTGTGTCAAGTGGGTGTGTCCCCCACTGAGCACACACACACACACACACACACAGGGTGAAATCCAGCGACGTGCTCCAGAAGACACATGAAGCTGTGACTCACAAAGCGAACGTCACTTAAACTTATTTAAAGAAGCAGCCGGTTCTCTAAATAACTGGATGATTGTTTGAGATTAATTCCTCAGAATAAACATTTAGTCTCGTCATTGTTTTGATCCAAGTTTCTCTAAACCGACGGCGCGTTCAAGGGCAATCGGACATCTGAGACTCTGAGTTGGCAGCTGAACAGCAACGTCTTTGATACGCCAAGATCTGCTTAAAATGTTCTTAATTGGCCTAATTTCATATAAAAAAGAAATACAGATAAATATAATTATTTAAATATTATATTATTTTGTTTTATTTAAACCCAGAGGTCAAAATAACCTCAATTACACTTTAAGTAACACAAGGCCACAATGCTTTTATATTTGTTTGTAATATTAAGTTAATGAAAAGCATCAAAGACACACACACAAGATGTATTTACACATAATGGACACACACACACACACACACACACACACACACAAGATGTATTTACACATAATGGACACACACACACACAGAGACACACACCCGGGATGTATTACACATAATGGACACACACACACACACTTGATGATGGACAGTCAGTCACACACACACACACACACACACACACACACACACACACACACACACACACACACACACACAGAGACACACAGAGACACACACCCGGGATGTATTACACATAATGGACACACACACACACACACACACACACACACACACTTGATGATGGACAGACACACACACACACACACACACACACACACACACACACACACACAGGATCCGGTTCCTCCTGGGGGCTCGACCCATTTAAAGGAACACAACGCAGCCTTAATAATAACATCATTCATCTATAAATATAATATAAACATGTTTGTATTATTATTTTATCACTATTTTTAAATATATTTGTTTTATTATTATTATTTCAGCAATTAGTCGATCGTCAGAAGAATAATCGTTTGTGTAAATTATTAAAACAGGAAACTTTTCTCTCGTTCCGAGGTTTTAAGAAACTCAATATTTTATATATAATATAAAAAACATCAATTAGTAAAAAAAAACACTGATTATCATGAAAATAGTCGATAGAGTCGGAAAAAAAACTCATTATGCAGATTAATATAGTTTATATTGTGGTAACTTAACTTCAATAATTGTATTGGAGTAAAAAGCACAATATTTCCCTCAAGAATAAAGAGGAGTAGAAGTATGAAGTAGAATAAAATGGAAATACCAAAGTACAATGTTGAGGTACTTGTACTTTATACAGTATTTGGGGACTGAGGATCAATTTATTTATTTGTAATGTTATTTATTTATTTGTATTTATTTATTTAATTGTGTATTTAATCCCACAAACAGCCGCTCCGTTCATTCACGTGGTTTCCTGCCGACGTGCATCACGTCATCAGGATGTCACGTGACAACGTGCATCCGTTAATAATGAGGAGGGAAGCCCCGTTTCCATCGTTTAGAACATGTTGAAATACATCCCCGTTAATCCCGTTAATAACGAGGCGGGAAGCCCCGTTTCCGTCTTTTAGAACGTTGACACGCAGCCGGTGTTTCCCGTTAAAAACGAGGAGGGAAGCCCCGTTTCCATTATCGGCCAACGCTCGAGCCCTTATGACGGTTGTCTCAGTTCACTCACGTTACTCGGGACAAAAACGGGGATTTATCATTCATAAATATGACTTTAATAACAGGAAACAGGTCGTAACGCCGCCGGTGAGCGTGCGTGGAGGCTCGGTTGTGTAAAAAAGGGGAGAAATAGCGTAACGGACGGATCCGTGTCCGATAATGGGCGCAGTTAAATTACGCTAATGGTGCATTTGCGTGTAGCGTCCCAGCCCCGCTAAGTTAAGCTACGATTATTATTGCTAATAATAATGATAATAACTCTGACGTTAGTATCACGTTGGGCGCGGACTCACCGGTCCTCCGTGGGGGTCTTGGTCCCGGTAACGTGCAGATGCAACGCGTCAAACAAACGGTTGTTGACGCAGGCCGGAGCAGGTTACTCCAACTGACGGCGCGGTGCGTTCAGGGACAACTGGGAAACGAGGGGATCGTCAGAGTTCGACGCTTCAAACCCCCAATGAAAACTTATATATACATTAAATTAACATACAAATTAACTCACCAACACAGTACAATAATAAGTGTTTAGTGACATGATTAAATAACAAGTCAAGACTGGCTATTAACATTATAATTGTATGTGTAAAATTAAAAAAAATGCAGGCTTCTATTTGCATAACAATTAAGTAAACGTAAAGTTAAAATAAGATGTATAGACACATATGTGTATAACGCTACAGGTATGTAGTATATTGTATATTATATTATAAGAATATATTCTCAGATGAAACTGTAGGAACTTATCACGGTTTTATAAAAGAGTCATAATAAAGAAACATTTGTTTTATTATCCATGTATTTCCCTGAATGGGTTGTTTTACGGTCAGGTGAGCTCACTTCTCAAGATAACAGATTACTTATCGCTTGTTATTCATTAACAAATGAAACATGTCTTCCCACTTATTTCTCTTCAGGAGGGGTTATTTGAACTAATGGGGAAAAAACGGGAAAGAGATTCAAAAAGAGCAGAAAGACAAAGACTCAAAACAACCAAGAAAAGACTCAAAAGGACCAAAAAGAAACACAAAAAAACAAAAAGAGACTCAAAACGACCAAAAAGAAACACAAAAAAACAAAAAGAGATTCAAAACGACCAAGAAGAGATTCAAAACGACCAAGAAGAGACACAAAACGACCACCGACCACGAAGGAGGGAGACGGTTGACATATTTCTGTGTTTATGTCCCATAATTCATCCATGAAACCTCTAGAAAACAACCACTAAACAGACACAAGTGTTGATATTTCCATCTAATTCACACACTTTCACGCTCATACTCTCCTGTAGTATTAACTCACTCAGGCTGAAGGGCCGAGCGTCCGGGTGTCCGCCTGCAGGTGGCGCTCAAAACTAACTAATCAGAGTCAACTGGTCAATGAGTTTTTAATTCATTATCAAGTATTTAAGTACATTCTTTGTACTCAACATATATGTAATATTGTATTGCACGTGTGCTTTATCTCACTATCTTAAGACACCTTTACTTTATTATCAGATTGTATTAAGATATCAAACTTGCTTTCTATGTTTTTATAGATTCAACTGAATAATAAAGGTTTGATCTGAAATATATGTTATTTTGCTGATTAAACTATTTCATTGTGACTTAATCATTGCTGGAAGAAGTAGTCAGATCCTGTACTGTAATAGAAACACCTCAATGTAAAAAATACTTATTAATAAGTATTTTAGTATTATCAGAAAACTACTGTGTAAAACTACTTGTATGCAACAAAGTGACTCATATGTAGATGTAGAAAATAAATAATAACAATATCAGCCTCTACATTCCAGCACAACCTCATTGTCTTTGTCCAGTATTGATTGAAAGAGCAGAAATATTTCCCATTACCCCTGAAGGCACCATCCCAGTCTAGCTTTCAAGTTACCGACAACAAAAAAGATGACGTTTTTATTTTGAGCTGCAGCGTGAGACAACAATTTATATCTATATTTCAAAGCCTTTATTTTTTGTTTTGTTTAGTATTATTGTCCCAGTAAAAAAAAAAAAGGTCAATTCATGGCGACGCTCAAATGTCCCACTGCTCCTGAACACATCCTAGTGAAACTCTGAGGTGGGTGTGTGAGATAACTTTCCACTGTGTCACTACAGTCACACCTCCCAACACTTGTTCACACACCTGAATGAAAACACGAGCACACGCGCGCGCACACACGCGCGCACACCCTCCTGACGGCGGTGGGCGGAGCTTCCTGGAGCTATTAAAGCGGCGCGTAATGTGCCGACGTGGTTACTTTTACGCACACGGAGCTCTCCAAAGGATCAGGTCTTCTTCTTCTGGAGTTGTTGGGTAAGTCACCATGAATTTGTATTTTTGTTTCCATTATGGAGCATTTATTACATACATGAGATACTTCTAATGATAATAATGGTTAGAAATATATAATTATATATGTTTTTATTTAGAAAGATATAGTAATGTAGTAGAATTGTGGATTGATTGTTTTCTTTAAGAATCTGTGGCCTGTATATATATATATATATATATATATATATATATATATATATATATATATATATATATATATATATATATATATACATATATACATAGCTTATACTAACTGTGTGAATTGTATTAATATTGGGTTAGGAAATCCAAAAGTAACACAAACAATGGGACACAAACTAACAGTTTTTGACCCAAAAGAATCATAAATTTGATTATTTTATTGGATCAAAATCATCACATATTTGTTTTGGGGGGAATAAACAAAACAAATTAAAAATAAACACTATCAGCGGATCAAAGTGACCCAAATGCCCATGATGATTTATTAAACGTATAATAAAACTAAATGAAACCATTTGAACCAGATATATTGATTGTTTTTAAATGACATAACTCTCAGTACAAAAATGCCCTTTTTGGGGTTTAATTCATGACAGAAACGTCATTCCGCCATAATGTGGGTGAATAAATCACCCAAAAGGAACTCTTTCTTTTTCAATTATTCTTCTTCCGGCGTTTTTATCAGAGCAGCATCACAGAGGAATGTGACTGGAAACAAGTCTCTGGTTTCGGCTCCGGGACCTGTTCTCCGTCTACCTGTTCCAGGTGAACCGGTCCAGCAGGTGTTCCCTCTGTGATGCTGCTGAGCCTCGCAGCTCATTTACATATCTTCAGGTATTTGTACCTGAGTGTTTACATTATTTGCCACTTTATACTTCTACCCGACTAGTTGCGAGGCCGATATTGTACTTCTTTCTTCACAACCTTTATCTACGTGGGTTTTTTTCACAGTTTAATATACTTCTACTTCAGTAAAGGGTCTGAATACTTCTTGGTCCTGAAAGTACACAGCTCTGTATTCTCTGACCTTGATTGACCTCGTCTCTCTCTCTCTCTCTCTCTCTCTCTCTCTCTCTCTCTTTCTCTCTCCAGAAGATCCGATGATTCTTCAGAGCGACACCAGATGTGACTCTGGTTCGGTCCCGACGCCCCGATGACCTCTGACCCTCGCACCATGGACGCCCGTCGGCACGGCAACCCTCAACTCCACCACGCGGTCAACGGAGGCCGGAGCGCCAGGCCGGGCGTAAGTGAGCGAGTCCGACTTGTACTTGTACTTGTACTTGTACTTCCTCTTAGAGGGAAAAGATCTTCAGACATAGATCACAGTTATAACATTAATTAGATTTATGTTTTTAATTAACATGAAGCTCAAATAGGTTTTTATTAAATACTTAATGCTCTTACTAATACTGTGACTACTGCTGCTAATATTGAGAACATTACTACTACTACTGCTACTACTACTACTGCTACTACTACTACTACTACTACTACTACTACTACTACTGCTACTACTACTACTACTACTACTTCTTTGGATGCTACTAATACCTCTACTACTAATAATACTAATAATACTACTACAACTATCACTTCTAGTCCTACTCCAACTGCTACTAAAACTACTACTACTACTACTACTACTACTACTGCTACTACTACTACTACTACTACTGCTAAAGCAAATGCTAATACTACTGCTGCAACCAATACTACTATTAATATTTATTACTACTACTACTACTACTACTACTACTACTACTACTACTACTACTACGACCACTACTACTACTACTACTATTATTGCTGATAGAACAGTTTTTTCTACTTCACCACTGGTACTTCTGCTACTACCACTACTAAAACGACTAAAACTACAAAAACTTCAGGTGCTGAAACTACTACTCTTGTTACAACCACTACTTCTACTACGACAACAACTTCTACAGTTATAAATACATAGAATAATAAGATACAGCTTCATTTTCGGCGTACGGTTACGAGAGCGGTATCAATCTTTTCATCTCAGCAAATCAGCGTATTTCCCAAAACGTCAAACTATTACGTTTGTTTCAGGTAATTGTCGACTAGACTAAATAAAGCCGATGTGTATTTGCCGTGTCCGGGGACGCAGGTGTGTATAAATACACGGTCGCGCTCTGTTTCCTGGAGCTCAGACTGGTCTGGTCCTATTGTCTCCACACAGTAAGCACTCGGCGTATCAGATGAACGGCTGATTATTCAAACGCTGCTTAGCGCTGACGGAGGGCCGGTGCCGCTTCAACACAATGCAGCCAGTCACCACGGACGCTGAGAAATTACCCCCGCTTAACAACTTAATGCCTCCGCATTCATTTTTGTCGCACAACGCGACAAAAACCGGTTGAGCTGCAGTCCTCTCTGTCCGCGACAATATGCATCATTCACTGCAGCTGAAACCAGCAGATCGGTGTGTTTATCTCCTTCTGGTTTCAGTTGGGTGTTGCTGCAGGTGTCTGTGTGTGTGTGTGTGTGTGCAAAGTAAAAACAAGGCGTCGTAATGTCAGCAACAAACCCTGTTTGTCGAGCTGAAGGTCATCACCTTGAAATAGCTGAAAATAAGCAGCTTCCTTCGGTCGGCGGCTGTGTAATTACGGTGGAACGCGGCCTGAGATCAAAACATGTCGTTGTCAGACGCTCTGATGTCACTCGAGTGATGCACACTGGAAAGAAAAACATAGTTTATTAATATTTGTAAATTCACGCTCTCGTCTCTGTTCAGTAAACATGAAGCTGGTTAGCTTAGCTGAGCATGAAGCAAACCTGGCTGTCGAAAATATAGCAAATATAAAAAATATAGTAACAATAAGAAAATACAACTTTTAATTAGAATTTTTTTGCAAAGTATATATATATTTTTTTCCTTTTCTGTGCACTATCATAAATCAATATACCAGTAACACATATATGAATGTATTATCTATGTCCCCAAGGGTTTTCTGTATATTATACCTTTTTACATTATTCAAATAGGCCTTGTGGTTGAGGAGATAATCTGAATTTAGTACAGGTATATTAACCATTCGGATTTTCTGAAAAAAGGCCTTGATGCCATAAGGTTAAGGTCACTAATAAGACACGTTTTTAAACTAAAAATATCCCCCAGTGAAACCATAACTAAGCCAAGTATGCAGGACAACAGCCGTGTTTTGGCTCAGTCGTGATGCATTCAATGGATTTGACCAAAATCATCATAAATCAATGTCCACTTCAGATTTATTGGAGCTTCTCCCTGATTTTGAACGAGTGAATGGAGCTATAGACGGTCGAAAGCTCCAGAAAAGGCTTGAAAGTGGACGTCAGGAATCGACTTATACAAAACAATGAGTACTTTAAAAGATTTGATCTGGTACGTTTTACATGTAATGTAGTATTTTTCTTTTGTGGCTCCGTCCTTCCACCTCTACTTACTTTCTAGTTCCAGAACACATCGTTACAGGGGATTATTATTATACTCGGCCATGTGGTTCGGCTTAAATAGGCGAACTCGATCTTTATCAGGGCTGAAAAAGACCTCAAGCCAATGAGTTATTCTTGAGAGGCAAACCTGTGCGGAGCTGGACGGTAACGTGGAGGTGAAGCAGAGAGGCGAGAAGAGAGGAGGGCGTTTGAGCTAAATTAGAGGTTGGAAAGTAGTTTGGAGGGTTGGGATGCTGGAACAAACAGACCTGTGTTCGGCCTCTACACATGACTACTGTATGAGAAAGTCAGAGTGGATGGTTCTCAACATGGGGTTCAATATAACTCGTCTTCAGTACAAATAATAACCCAGTGGAAAAAGTCTAGTTTGAAACCTCTCAGCCCAGTTTAGAAACCCAGAATAACTTCATCTCCCCTGTAAATAGTATTTTGTTAATTCTAAGAAGATGATTCATGAGTAACTTAACTGATTGATGTCTTCTATACTCTTTGTTCTTAGGGTCCCCAAAAATGGGGACCATTTTATATCAGGTCACAAGGTACAAATCAAGAAAAAAAACATGGTATAGGTCCCCCAAAAAACAAACAAACAAACAAACATGTTAGGTATCAAATTAAACATATAATCCCCATGTACAACCTCTAAACACAACTCAAACAATACATAGGGTTAGGGGTTAGGGTTAGAGCTTGAAACAACGACAGACCGTAACAGAGGAAAGAAAGCAATCAAATGTTAAAAGATAATTCATGTTAACTAATTTTCTTCTTCCCCTTTGGCCTCAACAGGAAGATGATGCACTGCAGTTCCTGAGCCAGGAGGAGCAGGAGTGCCTCAAGTTCTTCGAGAAGACCATCGACTCGTTGGATGAGACCCTAGAGCCAGTCGGCGGACCCCCAACCTCGAATCCCATCGGGTCCTCCCACTTGGCCAGACATCCCTGTCCCAAAGACCAGGATATTATATACCTGGTCCGCCCCGAACCAGACCTGGTGCAGACCAAAGAGCCCATCTTCAATCCCAGCAGTCCAGGTAGAGTTCAGCAGCTTGTTCTTGTAGCCAGGAATACGATTATGGTATATTCCATGTATTCATTGGTCAATTAATCTAAAAATTATTGAAAAAAATTATCTGCATCTCTGGAAGGAACTGAAGCTTGTAGTCTTTCTCAGATTTTCACTTTGCAATTTGTTCCTCCTAGATTTTAACAGTATGATGCAGAACCCTGGAAGCCACTTTGAGATGAAGCCACGCCGTGAAACGATAGACAGCTTGCCTTCAGAGTACAACCCTGCACTACCAAGCGGCAGCTATGGGTCGACAGACAACCACTCCCCCTACCACCCTCCAGGCTCTATCCCCACCCCGGTCCTGATTGCTCAGCAGATAGCAGACCACCGGGGAGGTGGAGCCGCTGACTTGCATTCCTCCTCATTCCTCCGTAGTCACAGCCAGGAGTCCGACAAGCCTCAGAGCCCGGCCAACGATCTTTCTGGTAAACACAGTCCCCTTAACTCTACTAAGCCGTCCCGCTTCCCTGCTAACATCAGTGTGAGCCTCGGCAACAAGGATCACCAGAACCAGACACGGGGCAATGTGAACATCCAGGAGAGACGGGCGCAGATGCTGGCAAACCTATCGGGGACGCCAAGCCCTCTGCTGGAGGAAGATCCTCAGCCGACCGTGGAGCCGACGGCTCGAAATACTCCCATTCGCAGCATTTCCTTCAAGGACCCCTCGCCGGACAAATCCAGGATGGAGGCCCTGTCGAAGCTGGGCCTGAGCAGGAACCGAGCCATGTCCGAGGGCCTGTCACTCCTCGCCGTCTCGAGCAGCACTTCTCTGAATCCTCTGGCGGATGCAGGAACCAGCACCAAACCAATAGAGACCAGTGCTCCCCCAACACTAGACACCACCATCAAAATGAGCAGCAAAACTAGTGCTTCCCCAACAAAAGACACCACCATCAAAATGCCAGAAGCCAATGTTACGACACCGCGTCCGAGTCAGATTCCCGTTGACAGTAAACCCGAGATTCTGCGGACAGATTCTCTCAAGAGGTATGACGAAAGACACCCCAGGCCGAGCCCCTCGCCTCCAGCAGTCAAACAGAGCAGCTACAATCCACCACCTCCGTTGGATAACATGGCGTCCTTCCCCCCTCCGTTAGAAGTCACCTCGCTGGAATCAAACAGCTATGGGGGGAAATCTATCACTGTGAAACCTTCTGTCTCAACTAGGAGCGAATCTTCAACTCCACCTAGCCATGAACCCAAAGTCCTCCCAACTGCGCTGACTAACCCCAGCGAGTTCAACCCCTACGGAGGAAAGACCAAAGTCATGAACCCCGCCCCTGTAGCCATGGCCAGGAGCGACCTTCCCGATATCCTCAGCTCCCATATGAAGAGTCAACCCTCGCCCCCCGAGCTCAGTTACGGAGTAAAGAGCCGAACCTTCAACCCCACCGCCGGGTTGAGTCGCCCTTCGGACACCCCGGCAAAGAGTTTCAAAACTCCGGCGCCGACCCCGGCCCCAAGACCTCCTCGGCACTCCTACCATGGCGCTACCCCCCAGAAACCAGCGCCGCGAGCCCTGTCCCCTGAACACCGGCGGAGATCCACCTCCATGTTCCGTCCCCAAGGCATCACCGTGCAGTTTTCTGGACGCGGGGCGACGGACGAATCGCGCAGGGAAGCGTTGAGGAAACTGGGGCTGCTAAAAGAGTCTTGATGAACTCTCCAGAAAATCAAGTCTCCAACCCTGTCGAGCTTGAATCTCTGGTATGTACCTGCTGGTGGAGGTGGAATGCTAGACGTTTTTTCCTCATGTATGTCTGAGCATGAGGTGTGGTTGGAGAGAAACCTACTCTTACAAAGGAATGGAGACAGATCCAACGATAGACCTGACAGCCAGTTCTCACTTCCTGGCCATACAAAACAAAAACTGACAAATGATTGTGACACGGTGCAGCTGTTACACTGCTTTAATGATAAAGTGCTTCATGTTGCCTCCAATCCAAGACAGTGTATACCTCTACAGAAGATATTTGGGGAGCAAAGCGACGCTGTAAAGAGATGCATCCTCTTTCTGCAGGAGTCTCACCGTTGTTTGACCCAAACAAGTCTGAGCCACCATATTTCCTTTAAACTTCTTCAAGAAAAGGGCCACAAACATTCTATATTTTGTTATTATCAACAAATCTCAATGAAAAGACCATAACCATCAATTTGGCCCCAACTTGTTTGTTTCATATAAAGGATGTACATTTTTTTAAACACAAATTTATAGATTCATTTGGGGTAAAAAACAACAGCTGGTTTCCATAGTTGACTCAAAATCAATAATGGGACTAAGACCATCTTTTCCTTGCTCTTTGGAAAGGAGGCCCAGATACAGGGTTAAATTGATTTTTATTAGGGTTTTATTTTTTGTTTAATGCTAGATCATCAAACCTACGCCCCAAAAGCCCTGTATGTGGCATATAATGTGTGTAAATGAGTTTGGTCATATGTTAAAGCACAATATGAATTCAAATTCAACAGGCTCTCAGGTGCTGCCTTAATTTTCTATCTAATATTGAGCCATTATCTTTTTTTTACAAATTTTTACTATAAAATTGCCACAAACTAACTGACACGCTGCAAACCTGTGGGCAAGTTAGTCATCCGAGTTGGATTGTTTCTGGGGGAAATGTTTGGCAATATATGGCCACTCTTGGATCCAAAGAGAGTGGAGGCCCACAGCTCAGTTTTGCCCCAGAGCCCCCCGAACAGGTTGATCCGGCACTGGTGAAAATGTGTTTTTAGCTGCATGAAGATACTATTATAACTTAGAATACACAAGCAGCTAATTATGCACAAGATTAATTCAATTAGGAAATACATAGTTACATTATAGAGTATTTGAGTGGCAAATTTGATTTAAAATCTTTAAAAATATAGATTTTTTTTTTACGGTGTCCTTCTAGCAGCAATCAGCAGAGTGAAATTAATGTTAATACACAAGCAGGCTGTGAAGTTACCCTGGAACCATTTTAATTATTTTTGGTTTTCTATCATTTGTTTATCGACTTTTAGGCATTTTAGTCAGCGGTGCGTTTGTGTGTGTGTGTGTGTGTGTGTGTGTGTGTGTGTGTGTGTGTGTGTGTGTGTGTGTGTGTGTGTGTGTGTGTTTTTGGTGAGTATTTTGGGGAAAGAACAAAGTAGAAGGCACTTTTCTTGGGTGCAATTGTATTACTTCTGAAAACGACCAAAACTACATAGTAAAGAGTCACACAAACTAGTTCCTCCATCGACGTCCTGGGACAACAATGCTGCAGAAGTCACAGTGAAAAGAGCTTTCCAGAACGATGTAAAGCTGGAGGATATTTTTACTCCACGGACAAACCTCCCACCCCAAACCACAGACTGTGGAATGGGTTTGTGGCCAGGACTTTTACTCTTTTTGTTTTACTACGCAGAGGAACTACTTAAAAACTGCTCTTTAGGGATGGGCGAGCACAAGGCATTGTACAAAACACAAGCACTAAAAACCACAGAGTCTAGAAATACATCCTGGATTACTTATGTGTTTTTATTCCTGTCAAGCTGTTGTCGAATACTTTGGGACATTTTGCAAGTGTGTTATTTAACTGTTGTATCAGCATGAGCGTGTGTGTGTGTGTGTGTGTGTGTGTGTGTGTGTGTGTGTGTGTGTGTGTGTGTGTGTGTGTATGTTTACTGTGTTTTATCAAGACTCCGGCCTCTGTAGTTCACCTACAGTAACTTTTGAAGTATATTTTGTTCCCACAAAGATGTATCAAGGTACTTCTCCTGTGTGAATAATATTTGTTTGTTTTGTTTATGGACTCCGGTTCTCTGTAGTTCAGCTGCAGTCATTTTGAAGTATCTAAAGGTGCATAGTACACAGAACATTCTTTATAAGGAAATGTTTGTGCAAAGTGTACAAATGTATGTGCAAAGAACAGGGATTTAAAAAGTGCATGCATGTGTCGTGAATGGGAAGATCATGTGAGTGTTGCTGCTATACGGTACAACAGCCTGGTATACTTTCTGACCTTATTATAAACTGTGTATACTCTGCTTAATATATATATATATATTGTTGGCATCAATCATTAAACGAATAATAGTAACTTTTTTTTTAATCTTGTCTTTTTTTATTTATTAAGTTTAAAGAACGAGGTTCCACAGGTGAGTGGAAACTGACAGGATGTTTTAAAGGTGGCCGACTTTCTAAAAAAAGCTTTTAAAAACCAAGCGATTGTTCTATAAAACTGTAAATCATAGCTTGTTTAATGAAAAAAAAAGCCCCAAAATGCTGTATTTGGATGTATTGAACACCATAAGTAATATACAAGTGAAATATATGGTTTGGTACATGAGATATCACATGAGATAATAGCATTCAAACAGCCCCAATGGGCGCCAATGGGTCCAATGGGCCCATTTGGGCTGTTGGGCCCCAATGAGTCCTCGCCTGAATGTTCTCTGTTCTAAACCTTCTCTAACTTTGTGCTGCTTCACTTTATCAAAGTCAACCTTTGCAGAGAGAATGTTCACATATTGTTATGATTTGGGTTAGAGAATGTTCACATATTGAGTTATGATTTGGGTTAGAGAATGTTCACATATTGTGTTATGATTTGGGTTAGAGAATGTTCACATATTGTGTTATGATTTGGGTTAGAGTTGGACCTTACAGCTGCATCATTTCAAAGAAATAATCATCCTGAAAGTGATTTTTTTATAGGCGGACCTGAAACCGTTTCATTTTTTTCTGTGTGTCATCTTCATTTACTCTTAACCAGTAACATATATACTGATATTTACACATCTGAACAAAATCTCACATGTGTACCTTTTATTATAACACCAACATTATTCAAATATCCCCAGTGGTTGCAGAGATACACCCTTTTTAGTTTGGGTACGACATTTTCGAGGAAAGGGCCTAAAAATAGGTTGGTTTTCTATTGGTTAAAGGGGCATTACGCTGATTCTTTACACTTAAAGATCTGTTTACTCGTCGCAAGTAAATATAAACAGTTCCTAAAATGAGTTCCTTCTCTCCAATACATTGTTGAATCTTTCAAAGTTCAAGGCCCAAACTTGAATTTTCAGGTTAAAAATCTTTTCCATCTTTCTTCGGTCTCATTATCCGTTGACTGCCACATCTTTTCCAGCCATTCCATCATCATCTCCCCAAAAGTACCACATTTCTTGATTAAATCGGAATACATTTAGATTTCCAGGACATTAGGCCGTTCGTTTATGTTTATGACCATCAGTTCGCTGCTAAATAAGTTCAGGCGACCAAAATGCCACAATAAACAGATTGCTGTTTCTTGGACAAATCTGCCATGTTTGGGCCTTTTGCGGCCTTTATACTTCCTCGTTCGTGACCTTTATTTAAAATGAAAATCCTCGAGGTTATTACTTAAACCAGCTCTAAAATGAAGCTTCAACACTGGAAATCACTGGTCTTGGCCCAGCAATATCAGCTTCGTGTTTAACAGACGACATGAGAGCGGTCAATGCTCCCTTCTTACTCTCCGCCAGAAAGAGAAGACATTTACATAACATGTCTGCTTTTACAGAAGGCCAGTGATACAAACTGGGAGCGCCTAATGCTGCATAGATACCTTGACCGTGATAATAAATAAACAGCATGAATTAGCTTTTTTAAATCCGCCATTCACACGATGGATTGCTCCTGTTTTCATCCTGTTACAAGGTTTTTTATGAAGTTGAATTTTTCTGACTTTCCCCATTGGACTTGTTGTGTGTTGAGCTCGGTTAAGTAAGACTTCCACACAAGAGGCTCTCTCTCCTGAAGCTGAGGCGGGAAGCGTGTGTTTGTGAAAAGATGACGGACATCCAGCTTTACCATTGTTTCTCTTCACATGTTTTACTTTAGTTTATATGGTGCTCACAGTAAAACCTTATAAACCGCAGAATTATGAGGTCTTTCTCTCTTTCAAGTCCTCGTACTCCCATGAATCGATACCAGAGCCTCTGATGTGAAAAAGCAAACAAAAATGCAAAGCCTGAGCATATAAGTCCATTTTCCATGTTTATAACACAATTCAACCATAAATATTAACATAAACCATAAATAAGACTCGAAAGGACTCGAAAGTGACTCGAGAGAGCTGCCCATGTTATTAAAATATACATTTTCATATCCCTAGCTTGATGCCACACATGATTAGTGCAAAGCTTACGGCCTACAGAATCCGCCAATTGCACCAAATCCCTTGTGAGACAAAGCCTCAGCAAAATATCAACCACATTCCAGCCAAAAAGCTGGAATATGACTTACTTATGGATAAACAATATTTGGTATGTATTGTACTTACTTATGGATAAACAATATTTGGTATGTATTGTACTTACTTATGGATAAACTATACTTGGTATGTATTGTACTTACTTATGGATAAACTATACTTGGTATGTATTGTACTTACTTATGGATAAACAATATTTGGTATGTATTGTACTTACTTATGGATAAACAATATTTGGTATGTATTGTACTTACTTATGGATAAACAATACTTGGTATGTATTGTACTTACTTATGGATAAACAATATTTGGTATGTATTGTACTTACTTATGGATAAACTATACTTGGTATGTATTGTACTTACTTATGGATAAACAATACTCTCTTGGTATGTTTTGGTGCATCTGCTTGATCAGAGCTCCTCTGTTGTGGAACCAGAGGCGTTCAAGGTCCAGGAAGAAAGTTAGGGCATTTTTGCTTTAAGCAGACCTAAACCTACGGTTCACGAAATGTGCACTAAATTAATTACTAAGTCAAACGTTGCAGAGATACTGCTAACACATAGTGATATTTTATAGTAGAAGAAGATGATTTGCATCATTAAAAAGAGGAAATACATCCTGGAGTTTTTTCTTTTCTTTCTGAGGATTTATTTTCTTTCCTGTGTTCTCTCATCAACTAATAAACCAGTAACACATATACTGCTATAAGAACCTCTTAACTGGTCTCACACGTGTTTTCTGTATATTATACCTTTTGAAATGACTCAAATAGCCGTTGTGGTTGAGGAGATATTCTGTATTTAGTATGGGGATGAAACCATTTGGAATTTTTGAGAAAAATGTCTGGGGCTCAACTGGGATTAAACGAGTTTTAAGTTATGTTAAAGGAAATAGCAACAAACAAAGGATCTATTTTACAGCTGGTATCAACATGTGATTTGCATAATGACATGTTATTTAGGCACCATAAATGAATCAATATCAGTTTAAGTGAACGCTGGATTTAGAATATCTCCCCCACTTTAACTTGTTAACTCAAGCCAGACTTCATTCACAGAAACAGTCGTTTTACCGCAGAATACCGGAGCTGCTGGTCTTTCTCCGCCTCGATGGTTTAGTGTGTTTGTGTTATTGTGTGACTCGGGTGGTTTAAAGGGTTAGTTCGGATTCACCAAAGTCACACAATAACACAAACACACTAACCCATCGAGGAAGCGGTAGAGCTCTAACTTCCTTTTTCCGGCAGATAAAATTGCTGTTTTTGTCAATGGAGTTTTGTAGATTTGAAGCGAGCACAGATGGTTAAAAAACAGCCTTTTGTTTGGTGTAATGCGCTTGAGTTTAGTTATTAGTCTAATTGGGGATAAACCTGCAGTGTTAAAGTATCAGAGCAGTTCCATCACACGTCTAAAAACAGGTTGCTTTCTGGGAAAATAGGAAGACGGCTTCACTTCAAGGAAAAGTTCACTTTTCTTTAGTCGGCTGCTAGTGTGAATATTATGGAAGCTCATTACCGTCAGCAAAAGAAAGAAATAAGATGAAAATGTAGCCGTGGTAATAAAAATATCCCCATAGTAAGTAATACGTATGAGATAACAAGTCATTGAGCTTTAGTGAGCTTCCATAGCTTCCATAGAAATTGACACAAAATAAAAAGAGGATTTTTTAAAAGTCTGGATTATGCTCATTTATGCTAAAGCCTCATATTTACTTTAAAATACATTTTCAGTGAATGGTTTCCTCTATTCCAATGGATTCTTGTTGTTTTGGTTTCACATGTCCAGTATCAACAGAGAGGACCGATTACAGCCAGAACAACCAGTTTCCATGTTTAATTTGGACACCTGAGCCGTTAACAGGCGTGTTGTCGCAGAGGGCCGGAGCTCATATTTACATTCGCTCGCCTTGTAATTAAGAGCTCGACAAACAGGCGCACCCTCTCAGACGCACACAAACAACACAACCTCGTTCACAGACCTGCAAAGACAGCGACGATCTCCATACGTTTATTGTGATAATTCTGGCGAGAGTCCAGACACAAAGCCACAGGAAGCTTCCTTCTTTTCTCTCTGCAGGAAGAAGAAGAAGAAGAAGAAGAAGAAGAAGAAGAAGAAGAAGAAGAAGAAGAAGAAGGATTCTAGACACCGACGAGCTCCGCTGGACGCTTTTACTACAAAAGACGAAGGACCGCACGCAGCAGAGCACATCTATCCATCTAGCAGATGAAAGTCATCTATAATAATATCGTCAGGCACACGGTTATCCGCTAAAGAAAAGAGTTTTTACCACGTTACACTTCACAAATCAAAGCAAGCTGAAATATTGTCAAATCGAACTCTTAGATGCTCATGATTCTGGAAACGGGGAAAAAACAACAACAAAACATTTAGCAGGATAGAAGCGTCCGATGGTTTGAGACTGTGTCGTTTTTCTTGAGAACATCTTACGATTTATCTTTGAATTCCAGCCAGGCTAACCGTCCCACCCGTTTACAGTCTTTGTGCTAAGCTACGCTAACCAGCTGTCGCTTCACATACATTCAGTTAGCGCCGCGTTTCCCAGACCGACTGTAATTAAATGAACATGAACATGTTGTCGAAGAGGAACTCAGGATTAAATGTTAATTTATAGGCAAATTATTTGGAATTGTGAATTAATCTGCTGATTATTCTCTCAGTTCATTATTTGGTTTATAAACTGTAAAGAAAATATAACATTTAAGACGAGAAAAATCCCAAAAATATTCAATTTACAATCATACAAAAAACCCAGAAGTGAATTACAGGAATGTTTCTTTTAAAGTGATGATTTAAAGGGACAGTTCACCTGAAAAAAAAAATTAATTTGTTGTTTCTTGGAACAATTTCTTCCCGCGGATGTAGATCCGTAGAAAGAAAAATAGTTCCTAAGTCCGCGGTTGTGATTTTAGGGCGTACTGTCCCTTTAAAAAATGATTAACCAATCATCCAAACCGTACTTTTGTCTATATTGGTGCCAAATCGTGTCGCTCTTTCTAGAAATGTACAGAGACGTAAAACTAAATCAAAAAGACCAAAACATTATTATGAATATTCATCAATAAAAACGAGTCTCAAACCGTCGGCCGCGTTCCAAACACTCAACCCGTGGACGAACGCACGGCCGGCGTTAAAACCTCGCCGCCGCCCCCGGCCCTCCGTCGCCGCGTTGCTATGACGACAGCGTGCGGCTTTAAAAAAGCTGCAAAACAACAACAACAACAAAAAAAAGGAAAATGTCCCTCACTAGTCTTGTGTAAAATGTCTCTCCACTCGCTAAATATGAGTCACTTTTTTTGTTTTTCTTCCTCCGGCCGGCGCGGCGGGAGGCGCCGATCCCGTTTTCCCGACTTCCTGTCCGTCGCCAAAGGCAACGCCAACGCCGTCCCGCTGGCCTGTCCAGTCGTCGTCGTCGTAGTTCTGATCCAGACGGTTGTTGTTGTCGTTTTCTTTTCGTCATCTCGACAGAGAGCTGGTCTTGACCCCGCCCCCTCGTGACCTCTGACCCTTTCGCCTCCTCGTCGGGCTCCACGGACCCTCGGCAGCGGGAGAAGTGTGTGATCCGGTTCACGGGGGTTTTGGGACTCGGTCCCTGTCTAGACCGGATCCCCTCTGTCTCTCTTTCTCTCTCTCTCTTTCTTGCGTGTTCATTCGCTCTCTTGCTCGCTCCATCAGCCCGGACCCAGACTCCCGTCAGCGTCTCCTGGAGGACAGAGCAGACATTTACTGTAGACGTGATGAGCAAACGGGGGCGGGTGGTGGTGGGTTTTGGGCTCCTGAGGGGGAACCAGCGGGACGGGACCTCCAGCCCCCCTTTCCTGTGGACCTCCGGGGGCTTTATTTCCTACCGGTGAGAGACAAATAAGTTCACAGGGTGAGTTCAAACTGTTCCAAGTACGAGAAAGTGACAATATTTCTGTTCAGTGTGTTTAAAGTGTGACATACGGGTTGTACGGAAGCCCAGAGGCGGCAGTGAAAAGAACACTTTTATATTTTCTAAGTCTGGTATCCTTTTTTTTTTACTTCAGAACAGGTGAAATAAAAGGTGTTTTTTTTCAGGACAATTATTGCTAAATAATGTAATTTTTACATTTTTCTATCTGTGAAAAACAGGTTATGGTCAGTGGTAAAATGTTTGTTAAAATGAGTTTTAATTTAGACAAGGGTGAGTTCAAACTGTTCCAAGTAAGAGGCTGTGACAATATTTTTTAGTACGGAAGCCCAGAGCCGCAAAAGAGAAGAAAAACTAAATATTTTCTAACTTTGGTTTATTTTTTTTAGGATAATTATTGAAAATTTTCAACTTTATCTGTGAAAAACAGGTTATGGTCGGTGGTAAAATGTTTATTAAAATGTTTCTTCCAAGTGAGTTTTCATTTACATGATTTGCTGACGCTATAAATAATTGCAACGTGTTTAAAGTGTGACGTGGGGAGGTACGGAAGCCCAGAGGCGCCTATGAGAAGAAAAAATAAATGTTTTCCAAGTCTGGTTTCCTTTTTTTCCATTTTCAGAATTTTGACGTCAGAAGGTATTTTTTCCCCAGGATAATTATTGCAATTTTTTTATTTTTCCCATCTGTGAAAAACAGGTTATGGTCAGTGCTAAAATGTTTATTAAAATGTTTCTTCCAAGTGAGTTTTAATTGACATGAATTGTTGACGCACAATATATGTAACGTGTGTTTAAAGGAGAACATTTAAACTCACTATGAAGCCTATTTAGAACATGGGGTAGTGGTGCCTTGTGGCCAAAATGAGTATTACAACAACAAACACTTGATCCTGACAAATGAAAAAAATTATAATAATTAGAAAAATGCTCCTTGTAAAATCCTTTTATTTATTTTTTACCAGTTCCTAAGTCATAAACACAAAAGAGAACGGTTCTAGCTAGCAAAGTTAAGTTCGCGATAAGCGTAACGGAACATTAAAGTGTCTGGCTTGTGTTTGTTGTCATAATACGCTCACATGAGTCACAGCAGCTTTATGGATTATTAATAGCAGAAACTGAGAAAGAAATGTCATGAAAATCTGTAAATTAAAAACCTGACTAATCCCTTTTCACCTCCGTTAACTTTTATTATGGACAAAATATCGTCTATTTTGTGTTTTCTTTTTGTAATGTTTTGTATATTTGTATCTGTGCATCACTTGTAGTGTTTTATTCTGCCTTGGACTACGGGCATGTTTGCTTTTTGTATTTGATATACTGATGTTCTTTAACATACTATTAAATGAACAATACAAAAACATATATCAACCAATTTACCATGATAAATACCAATGACAAAATGTGCCACATTTGAGGAAAATGTGAATTAAATTGCCACAATTTAAAAGAAAAGATCTGGATCTTGAAAAATCTGAAAAAATATATATAATCCAAGTTTGCCATAGAAATGCTCATTGATTTGCAGCATTGCGTACAATATTTTTTTCATAACTTTATTGTAATTGTATATTCTATGTTAACGTTTCTTCACATTTTAAGTACTTGTTTTTAGGTTCTCTTAAGTGTATTGATAAATCCTTCCTTTTTAAAACATACTTGGCAAAAAAACCTGGTTCTGACTAAATAATCTATATTTTATTGTATAATTCAGTATATAATGAGTTTCAGGGAATTTGGTGTTTACAATGAGTTTCACGTAAGTACGGAAGCCCTGAGGGACAAATGAGAAGAAGAAACAAAACATCTAATACATTTCTGAGTCTGATATACATTTTATCTTTTGTGTTTATGACTTAAGAACAAGTAAAACATGTAATCTATGAAAAACAGGTGGGAAATAAGAGTTTTGGCAGTTAAAATATATATTTTTTACCTATTCACCTGCTTTTAAAGTCACAAACACAAGAGAAAACTAAACGGGTCACCAGGTTATATTTTCCTCACCGACCTCTCTGGGCTTCCGTATTTTTTTTGTTGCTTTTAACACCAAAAGTTTAAGTCTGGAGCTTAAAGATTCCCATGAAGAGACCAAAACAAACAATGACGCATGGAGACGTGAACCTTTAACAACACAAACACTTTCATTCAAACAGCTTCTAACCAACACTAGCATACAAACAGTGCGTTTGGTAGGGACTATTTTTAGCGGCGGATGAATCCACGGTGGTTCTCGAGTGAGTGGGTTGATGGTGATGAAGGAACAACAGAGCGGCTCGTTGATGTGTTGTTTTTTTAATGGAGCTCAATGGCTCAGAAGAAGAAGAGATATCTTTATTACACACACAACACTTGTTATAACGGGTTTATTACTGTTGCTGAAGCCAAATCACACATTTCACCCTCTGCTGAAAACACCTTTCCTGCCTCCGGCTTTCCTTTTCTTCTCGTATTTTAAAGAAATATACCACAAAATTTTTTTTTTTAAAAATAGCACCTCTGTACATGACATCATATCCTCGGGGGGAGAAAAACAAACAACAACAAAAAGGTTCATGTTGTCGCTCCACTTGACAGAAGCAAGAAAGACACACGAGGTGCTGCTGATGTTAGCAAAGCGTCAACTTCAAGTCATCTTTATTTTTCCAAATATGTCCAGAGCTTTTTTTTTAAAACAAAAACAAAAACAATCAGTTTAAAAGTGCAAACACAAACAGGAAGTCCTCAGAGATTACGTCGTCTCTGTTTGTTTGTGAGCGACTCGACGGCTCCGGGACGCGTCTGTGGCGCCTCTCCTGCCCGTCTCACCTCTCCTGCCCGTCTCACCTCTCCTGCCCGCCTCTCTGCTGCCTCTCCTTCCTGTCTCTCCTCTGCTGCCTGCCTCTCTGCCTGTCTCTCCTCTGCTGCCTGCCGTTCTGCCTGTCTCGCCTCTGCTGCCTGCCTCTCTGCCTGTCTCCTCTCCTGCCCGCCTGTCTCACCTCTCCTGCCCGTCTCGCCCCTCCTGCCTGTCTGTTGCCTCTCCTGCCTGTCTGTCTGTCTGTCTGACCTCTCGCTCTGTTTCAAAGAGACAGCCGGGAGCTGGAGGGTCAGAGCGCATCGCCATCCGACACACAATCTGCCGTTTGTTTGTTTGTTTTTGCTCTTGTTGTTTTTGTTTGTTTGGTTTTGGGGGTTTTTTGTTTTGTTTTTGAGCGCCGGGCCCGGCCGCTTCAGGGAACGCGTCTCACCTTCCTCCGGTCTTGAAGATGAGGTCGGCGTTGGGAGCGCCTTTCGGGTGCTGGTAGCGAGGCCGGCGCTCCCGGTTGGTGTTGGCCGGAGCCGGACGCTGAGCGAGGGACTGCATCATCTCTGGGGAACGGAGGGGACGAGATCATGAGACACTTAAAATACCCGAGAACAACAAGGAACAGTCACAAATGTTCAACGGTGCGTTCAGGCTCCACTCAGTAAAAATGAGTAGAAGAAGACAGGGTTCATACACATTGTGACCAATGGATTTCCATGACCAAATATTTTGTGAAATCTCGGCGTAAACATGAAAAAGTTAGAAAATGTACCGTAAAAGTCGGGTTACAAGCCGCTACTACTTTCGGTCAGTGTCCCCTTTAGCTCCCCGCTGTAGCCAGCTAGCGCTTCGCTAGTTCCCCGCTAACTTCCGCTAGCGCTCTGCTAGTTCCCCGCTAACTTCCCTGCTAGCAGCAGAAGCGCTAGAAGCAGCGCTAGCAGCAGCGCTAGCAGCAGCGCTTGCAGCAGCGCTTGCAGCAGCGCTAGCAGCAGCGCTTGCAGCAGCGCTAGCAGCAGCGCTAGCAGCAGCGCTAGCAGCAGTGCTAGCAGCAGCGCTAGCAGCAGCGCTGCTCCTAGCTTGCTACAGCAGGGACACTGACCGGAAGTAGGAGCGGCTTCTAACCCGACTTTTACGGTAGTATTTAAACGACCAAAACAAATTAGCGTATTCTTTTTGAACGCATTTTAATTATTTCAAACTCAGCGTAAATGAAGGCCATGAACACATGAATACAACACATTTACATGACTTTTCCAAAACTTTTGGAATTAAATTTTTTCCAAGGACTTTTCCAGGCCTGGAAATAATCGTTTAAAAATTCCATGACCCTGAGAAGAAGAATAAATTATCCCTCATAGTACTGGGTGAAGCTAAATTATTACGCTGTCGTGATGTGTTCAAATGTAATCCGTTAAATGTAGTTGTTAGCTAGCAAAGCTAGCGGCCATGTTGGTGATGTAGAGACGAGAGACTAGAACTTAAATAACAGCACGGCAAAAAGCAACTTTCTTGACTTTTAAATTGGCAAACATCGTACGAGTAATTCATGAAAATTAAAATAAATGAATCAACTAATTATTTGTCTCTCGCTGTACACATTTGTTCTTACTAAAATAAGGTGCCATGGTCACACTGGAAAGGGGGCGGGACTTAGCCTCTCTATGGTAAAGTTGGTAATTACCTAACTTTTCCTGGTTAAGATGCTATTTAGCGCCGCCAGCGAGGGAGACAAATACAACGTAATCATGACAATAAGTTAGAAAACATACGTTAAAGCCGGCGGGAGGAGTTCAGGATAAACTTAACGGAACATTGAATAGTAGGGACGGCATCTGTGATCTGGTCAAATTAAAATACAACCATTTATTTCCCATTTATTTAGTTTTTTTGACTATTTACGTGGACTTTGGGACCGACGGAGGTAAAAAATGAAAGCCCTTCAAAATCCCCTTCATGGACTGACTTCTTCAAATTAGCTAATGAGGCAATTTATGTCTAATTTCATTTTAGATTTGAAAGGAAATGACCCATAGTTATAAACTACTTCCACTTCATATTGATAGACCACATCAAGATTTAACTCAGACTATCAAGACGGACTCAAGTTTAATTTCAAAATAAAAGCCCTTCAAAATCCCCTTCATGAGCTGACTTCTTCAAATTAGTTCATGAGGCAATTTATGCCTAACGTGGCAGAAGGTGGCAGGACGTGGCAGGACGTGGCAGGACGGCGTACCCTGGTAGTCCTCCTGCTCCTGCCGCTCGTTGATGTCCAGCGTGAGCTTCTTCATCCTCATGCGCTCCTCCTGCTCCGCCTGCTGCTGGTTGAAGTGGTTTGCCGCCAGGTGGGAGGACAGCGGCACGTTCAGGATCTTGTACTGCGGCGGAAACCCCAGTTACACACACGCCGCCATTCTTTATGCTAAGCTAGGCTAACTGTGCACTATTGTTTTCTTTGCTTATTATGCTATTCTATTTTTGTATATATTGTGCATATTTCTTAATATTCTATCCTATGTTTTATATATCATTATTGTATTGCTTACCTGTACATATAAAAAAAAGGCACACACACACACACACACACACACACACACACACACACACACACACACACCTCCAAACTTTCATATAAAATGTGATTTTTCTTATTACTTGGTTTGAGGCCGTGTGACTGAACAGAAGAAGCTGGACACACCCTGAGGACCAGAACTGCTCTCTGCCCTCAAACCACACATTCCACCACTAAACACACACACACACACACACACACACACACATATATATAAACACACACACATATACAGCTACAAGTCCAGAGTCAATATTAGTCCTTTGGCTCAGTGAGAGAGAGAGTGAGAGAGTGAGAGAGTTTGTAAGAGAGAGTGTTTGTGTGTGTGTTTGTGAGAGAGAGAGAGAGAGAGAGAGAGAGAGAGAGAGAGAGAGAGTGTGTGAGAGAGTTAGTGAGTGAGAGAGAGAGAGAGTGAGAGAGAGTGAGAGAAAACGTGTCTCAGCTCTCAGATGTTCTGTTTTAAAAAGAACAACAACCAAACCACAGTATTCTCCCGTAAACTAGATCTGGAGCGTTAAAAGGAGCTCAATAATACTGCTAATACTACTACTACTACTACTACTACTTCTACTACTACTACTACTACTACTGAAGACCATTACAGGTGGCGCTCTACCTGCTGCTTGTTGCCTTTGCGCGTCAGCATGACGAACTGCATGGTGTCAGAGGCGTCCGCGTCGCTCTCCCCGGCGCACGGCTCTCTGGCCCCGCCCCCTTTCTTCAGCTGGCTCTTCAGCTGCAGCGGGATGGCCACGTCCAGCTGGTGCACCTTCACCGTCTCGCCGCTGCGCTGCTGCAGAGCACGCACACACACACACACACACACACACACACACACGCACACACACACACACACACACACACACACAGGACTACATGAGGTCTATAGAGGACCAGGACTACATGAG
>NC_136608.1:17041595-17061595 GCF_910589615.1 Taurulus bubalis | reverse complement strand
TGCCGCTCCATAATATATTATTAATATATACTAAACCAGACCTACAGAGACGTTTATGGGAAGATTGAATCTTCTTTGATCTAAAAATAAATAAACGAAAATGCTCATCAACATCCCACACTGACGCCCTCCACTAACAATCCCACAATGCAATGCCTCGCATTTCATAGACTTGAAAGTCTCCACTGCGTGACATAAAAACATTAACTTCATACATTTCTGGGAGCACTGGGAGCACTGGGAGCACTGGGAGCCGCCTTACCTGGAAGTAGATGAGGAAACAGTCCAGCTTCCTCTTGCTGGAGCCGCGGTCAAAGTACTGGCCGCAGGTGTCGAGCAGCGTGCAGACCAGCCGGATGCGGAACAGGTGCTCCGGCGGGTCCAGGGTGCTGGGGCTGCCGTCCTGGTTGATCCCGAAGGAGATGAAGGAGAAGAGGGTGCGGAAGATCACGGCCGACTCCACCATGCGGTAGTTGTAGAGCTCGCCCAGGAACTTGGCGCTGCTGATGCGCCGCTGGTTGAACTTGGGCTGGTTGACCTGGGGAGGAGTGAGGATGAAGAGTGAGGGTGAAGATGAGGAGTGAGGATGAGGAGTGAGGATGAGGAGTGAGGGTGAAGATGAGGAGTGAGGATGAGGAGTGAGGGTGAAGATGAGGAGTGAGCATGAGGAGTGAGAGGGAGGAGTGAGGATGAAGATGAGTAGTGAGGGAGAGGGGGGAGGAGGAGTAGTGAGGATGAGGAGTGAGGATGAGGAGTGAGGATGAGGAGTGAAGATGAGGAGTGAGGAGTGCAGATGAGGATGAAGATGAGGAGTGAGGATGAGGAGTGAGAGATAGGGGGGAGGAGTGAGAAGTAAGGATGAGGAGTGAACATGAGGAGTGAGGAGTGCAGATGAGGATGAAGATGAGGAGTGCGGAGTGAGGATGAAGATGAGGAGTGAGGATGAGGAGTGAGGGTGAGGATGAGGAGTGAGAGGGAGGAGTGAGGATGAAAATGAGGAGTGAGGGAGAGGAGGAAGGAGGAGGCGTGAGGATGAGGGGCGAGGATGAAGAGTGAGAGGGAGGAGGAGGAGTGAGAATGAAGATGAGTAGTGAGGATGAGGAGTGAGGATGAGGAGTGAGGATGAGGAGTGCGGAGTGAGGATGAAGATGAGGAGTGAGGATGAGGAGTTAGGAGTAAGAAGGGAGGATGAGTGAGGAGTTAGGAGTGAGGATGAGGAGTTAGGAGTGAGGATGAAGCAAAAGAAGACAAACAACACGGTAAGAAAATACTCTTCAAAAATTCTGCATTAAAAAGTTTACTGAAGAATTAACATCACTTCGTAGTTCGAGGATTAAAACTCTTCATGCAGCAGAATCAAATAATATGTATATAATATAACTTCTGTATTTATTAGTACCAGTGATGCATAAATAAGTTAGAAGAATGTAGAAACGTTGACAATAAAGTCAAAATATTAGTTTATGCACGAAAGTGCAACGCCTAATACAAATATTTTGACTTTATTATCTAAATAAAAAATTATTCCTCAATTTTTGTCTGATGTTTGGCACAAATCCTGAAAGTAGTTTGACTTTATTTTCAAAATGTAAAATAATAAGAACAAAAATTCTTCCGTTTATTTCCCTTTATGCTCGGCACTAAAACTCTTTTTTGTCTTTTTTCCTTTCGGGGGAATTTATTCCTTTTCTTGTGGACATTTTAGATTCTGAGTGTTTTAATTAATTGATGTCAGAAGATCCAGCTGCTTATTTAAGTTTTTCCAAAAAAATAGAATGATCGTACTTTGCTTATTGCCATTTAAAATATAAAAAACAACAACAAAAAGATGGTTGGACAGATTTCTGGATCTGAAGCCTCGCTTCTTTTCCAACATTTCCACATGTCGCCCCCTGGAGGTCCGACCCCGTGAAACCGGAAGGATCGGGTCACATCTCACGCGACATCGAGCACTTCCTCATCGCTCGGCTTCTGACCCGTCGAGAGAGAGAGAGAGAGAGAGAGAGAGAGAGATCCTCCTCACCTCCATGCCCAGCCGGATGTCCTCCAGGACCCCGTCCACCACGTGGATGCCCACGTCCTCCTGGTAGGCCACCAGGCCGGCCAGCAGGTTGGCCACGCAGTGGATGCTGTTGTACTTGACGTTCCAGATGTTGACCATGCAGCAGATGAGGTAGCTCTTCACCTCGGGGTCCTGCCAGGGCAGCTTGCGCATCTGCCGCAGCACCTTCTCCGTGGTGACCTTGGACAGGTCCTTGTAGAGCAGCTTGCGGATGTACTCCTGCAGCGGCGGCCGCTTCTTGCGCACCGTCTTCTCCATGGGCGGCGGGTTGCAGTAGTAGTAGGCGTTCTCCACCATCGTCACGTAGCGGGCGTCCAGATGCTGCGCCTGCTTCTTACGCATCATTTGCTCCTGCGGAGGAAAACGTCAGCTGGTTAGGACTCGACTGCTGCGAGAGATTTAAATGCTGCAGGACGGAGGCTTCAGGGAGAGGGTCGCCTTACAGGGTTCAAACACATTCTGACCAATGCATTTCTATGACCTTTGACCACATATCCATGATTTTTAACCAAATTTCCATAACTTTAGACCACATTTCCATGACTTTTAATGACTTTATTAAAAGAATAAACATTTATATAGATGCCTGTATGTATGCCTGCTTATATTCTGAGCGTCTTTCTTTTAAAAGCATATTCATTATTTCAAACTCAGCGTAAATGAACGTCAAGAACACATGAATATAACACATTTACATCACTTTTACTAACATTTTGGGGATTTTATTTTTTTCAAGGACTTTTCCAGGCCTGGACATAACCGTTTCACAATAAGAAGCCCGTCTCATTCCTCAGGTGTACTCACCAGCAGGACGCTGGTGCGCAGGTGAGATTCTGGGGAGCGGAAGAGGAAGCGCCCGCAGGTCTCCAGCAGCGTGCAGGCCATCTCTATGTGGTGGTGGGTGAAGTCAGACAGCAGCATCTGTGACACACACACACACACACACACACACACACGTTATATAATTATAACTTCATGCACATTGATCCGCTCAGAGATGTAAAAAAGCCTCCGATCCCACCTTGAGACAGTGAAGCGTGTCGTTCTTCGTGAACATCTTGAACTTGGCGAGTTCCCCGATGAACCGGACCGTCTTATTTTTGGTCTCGATGTTGATCTGGTCCTTCTTACGAATCTACAAGAGAAGCTCTACTCGTAACATTGCAGAAGACGAACATAAACCCTCCGCTTACGCAGAGTCTGGACAACTGGACCTACGTGGAAGCGGAAGTCTCCCTTCAGCATGGAGCAGAGGTCCTCGGCCACGTCCGACATGCACGGGTGAAGCGTTGCCACCAGGCGAGAGTAGAAGGGCAGGAGGTCCAACCTGCATCAGCAGAAAGAGCCGTAAGACCATGACCTATGCTGCTGGCGCCCCCTGGTGGTGCTAAAATGCTCCTCAGAGCGCCACTTGAATACAAAAACAATGATGAGTGCAGCACACATGAGCACAGCGTTACTTTACCTCTGCCTGGGCACGGTGAAGAGAGCCCGGACCAGCTTCCTCCTGTTGGACTTGGTGTTCATGTTCATGCAGAAGTCCATGGCGGCCTGCAGGAGGAGTCAAAGACACCAAGATCACCAGCCGGCCGTGGAGGCGTCTCTAAAGCTGCGTTGCGAAAAATGACCGTGACGTCATTCAGACGCTGTTGTGCGACTACGGATAATATTATGAACCCAGACACCGTGGAGTTTGATGTTCCCACGTTTGTGGGACTTCCACAACAAGTATAAAGCAGAACTAGTGGTTATTTCCATGGTGGATGGCGGACATAGTCACGCGAAAAAGCGAATGGCGCGAATAAACCACTTAAAGTCGAGCGAGAGAACTTGTAACGCGTCGAGTCGTCTGCTTTTCCCGTCACCTTGTCGATGAGGTCTCTGTTCACGCAGTTGGGGAGCTGCTGGATGAAGGCGTCCACGATCAGCTTCAAGTGAGACCCGGTGTTGGCCTCTTCCTCCTCTTGCTCTGCGAACATAAACATGTTTAGAACAGAAAAGGCACGCGTTGCTCTCGCGGAAGCGGCTCGCGCTCACCTTGCTCGTCCAGCAGCTTCTTGGCCAGCTCTTCGCTCTCGGCCTCGTCGGGTCCCTCCAGCTCCAGAGGCTCGTCTGCGATGTCCAGGGCCTCCAGCTCCAGCTCCAGCTCCTCCGTGGTGGCGGCCGCGTCCTTCGCCTCCTTGCCGTCTGAACCGGACGACGACATCGCGGTCAACAAAAAAACAAAAACAACAACATGGCCTCTGAATCTCGCCCCGGCGGAAACGCACCTTTGGCGGCGTCCTCCTTGTCTTTGCCCTGGCCGCTCTTCTCGTTGTCCTTGAAGAGGATGGCGGGGACGAAGGCCTTCAGGTCCACCAGGTTCTCGTAGAAGTTGCGGGCGTCTTCGTCCTCCCAGATGCCGCCCTCCAGGTCGTACTCGCCGGGCTTACCGGGCGTGAAGATGTCGATGCCGGGGCCGTGCTCTGCGGAGAGCGGGGAGAAGACGGCGTTACAGGCGGGAACAGAAACAGATATATATATACGCGGCGTCCTCGAAGCCGACCCGGGACACGCACCCTCCTGCACCGACTTGTCCTGCGGCAGCTCGGGCATGTTCTCGTCCAGAAGGTCGGCCAGAGACTGAGTGTTGGCCAGCAGCTTCTGGTAGGAAGTGGCGAACTCCTCGTACTGCTTGTGTCTGTCCTCACTCAGCTCGCCTTTGGAATGTAGGATCCGCCTGCAGAGGAGGAGAAAACGTCAAAGACAGAAAGCGAACAGGGAGCACCGGAGCTTTCGTTCACGAGCGCCAGAAAATGACATCATCGCGGCCGGCGAGCGATCGTGCAAGTAGGTCACTGATAAAATTTATATTTACTAGGGTGGTGGAAAAACTTTATCTCATTAAATAAAATATGTCTCCAAAGTTTTCCTTTGGAGACATATTTGCGGATGAAAAAAGGTAATAAATCGCAATACTCAATGTATCGCAGACCTAAGTATCGTGATAATATCGTATCGTGGGACCTCTAGTGATTCCCACCCCTACTATTTACACGTCAGAGGATTAAACAAAGAAGGCCAATTAGTTTTAAGATGCTTTAGAATCAGAAGGCCTTAAAAATCTACATTTGAGTAAATATTTTGCAGCCGTTTAACCCTTTGATTCTATATACTACATGACTGGTTTCTTTAGCGGTATTCTACAAAAGGCAGTAAAGTAGTCTAATGAGTTTACAGATAATTCAAATCCCTCTTCGGCGTCCCGGAGGTCGTTTATGGCTTTTTGCCGACGGGCCGGACACTCGCCTGTTCTGCCTCTCGGTGTTCTGCAGCTCGCGGTGGTCCTTCTTCAGGTGCTTGGTGAGCGAGGTGAAGTACTCGCGCAGGAGGTTCTGGAAGGGCTGCTGCTTCTCGATGGTGATGATCTCGCTGGGCGGGAAGCCCAAGCCGAACTTGTCCGCCGCCAGCTTCACCTTGCGGGGCAGCAGGCCGGCGATGTCGTCGCCGCAGTGCTTGCAGAAGCTGATGACCACCGACACGTGGGTGTGCGAGTCGCGGTCGGTGCTGATGATGTTCTTCAGCTGCTCGTAGATCAGCGACAGCCCCTCCTTGTCGGTGAAGAGGCCGACGATGGTGAGCTCGGCGATGAAGCGCAGGTCGGTGCGCAGCTTGCTCACGTTGGGCGACTTCTCCTCCTTCCGCGCCTCGAAGTGCTTCTTCCAGGCCTGCAGCAGCAGCGGGGCGAACTCCGTGTACCGCTGGTGGAAGAGCGAGCAGAGGTGGACGGCGCAGCCGACGTCGGAGATCTTCAGCTTGGCCTCCACCACGGAGCTCACGGCCTCGCCGATGTACTTGCTGAGGTTCAGCGAGCCGAAGTCGTTGGAGAGCGAGTCCCGCTGCTGCTCGGTGAGCGTGCGCAGCTTCTTCACGAAGGCCGTGTTCTTCTTCAGGCTGGAGTCCAGGCGGCTGAAGAAGGCCTCCTCGGGCCGGCCCTCCTGGGCGTTCTGGTTCTTGAGGCGGAGTTCCTTCCTGCACTGGTTGCGCTCCCAAGCCTCCTGGTGCAGCTGATGCCCCTCCTCCTTTTCCCTGCAGAAGAGAGACGGGTTCACGATAAGGACAACAGCAAAAGAGAGGGCACTTCAATTGGCTTTCTTAACCCGAGAACACTGACGTTAGTGATAGAGGGTGAACACATTTAACATTGAAGGAGACTTTTCCTCCACAGGACAAAGCTCACATGTCCCAGGAACATGTGGACCAAAGAACAAGTTCTTCATTATTTGCCTTATTTATATTTTTTTTCCTTAAGTTTATTTTTTTTCCTTAAAGTTTATTGTAATGCTGTGTTAGGAGGACCCAGGAAAATAAGCTTTTCATTGTACAGAATAACTGCCTGTCATCTGTGCATATGACAATTATTTATATTTTGAATCATGTTTTATTGACGATTCCCTAATTTCTATAGAGTAAAATAAAAGAAGAGTACTTCAATTTGTTTTGTATTTTAATATATTTTGATGAGAAGTATATTTATCAGGTACATTAAATCGGGTGAAATATACCCGACGTTAGTGATGGTGTGACTATTTTTAACGTTAGTGTTCTGGAGTTAAAAGGATAAAAGCTCTGTGTTCAAAACTCTTCTGGACGTCAGAAAAAGAGAGCTCGGACCCCACGAGGGGTCTAATAATGTCAAAACATATGCAGAGAGAAAAGCAATATTAATGGGTTTTGTTGTTCTATTTGGGATAATTAAGTTCCCATGGAGTCACTTTTTCCCATATATTTGATAACATTTTGGCACCGTGAGAAGTCATAACAAATGAGCTGTTAGCAACAGGAAACAAACAACTATCAGGTACATTTTCTATGATTTCTATGCATATTTATGTCTTTTCATCTCCACATATTGATCAAGAAGAATCAGCCTGATTTCACTTACTTCAGGAGCGCCGCCTCCTCCTCGCGTAGTCTTTTGGCCTCCTCCTCTTGAAGCTTCTTCTCCTCCTCCTCCTGCAGCCTCTTCTCCTCCTCCTCCTTCTTCTTCTGCTCCTCCTCCGCTTTCTGTTTTTCCTCCTCTTTCTTTCTCCGCTCCTTCTCCTCCCTTTTCTTCTTCTCCTCCTCCAGGCGCTTCCTCTTCTCCTCCTTGGCGGCGTCTTTTTTGCCGCTCATTTTGGCCTCGTCTTTGGCTTTGTCTCGGGCGGACGGCGGCCTCCTGTCTCCATCCCGGTCCTTCTCCTTCTCCTTGTTGGCGAAGGTGCAAACGTCTTTCTCGTCCATGTTTACTGAGCGCTTGCGTTCAGCAGGCATACTGAGGAAAGACCACCAAAAAAAAGGTTGTTTATGAACTCCTTAAATCTGCTAAGTCTTTTGCACAATAGAGAACACATTGAAACCTTTTTTTTATTTTTTCTAATCCAAACTAAGATTGTGGAGGGAAATGTCCCTCGCTGAATTTGAATTAATTATCAGCTTTATTTGTGTCATCTGATGTTTCTTTACGATCGGATATATTTAGATAACAAATGACATCAATAAACATCAACCAACATCTGGTACAACACGAGGAAATACAGACAAACCTGCAGAATGGTTTGGATATCTTTTCCTGCAGCAGACAGAATTTTTATTTATTTATATAACTGTATTTTCTAAAAATACCTTCAAATGTTGTGTTAAATGATCTCTTGTTTCAATGCATTATTTCAAGAAAAATGGATGCTTGTTGTGATTCAAATGTAATATTTATGAGAAGTACAAAGTGTGTGAATTCATGTGAATGTATTGTATAATATTCATGTAATTTGTGAAAATAAAGTTCTACATGAACAAATGTTGATATTATTAGTAAATTGGCATATAGTCTTTATTCAAAAGGGGTAAATATTGCTTGTATCTCCAGATGTTGATGATGAATGTTTGTGATGAACTGAAGGATGAAGTGTTCCTTTAAAATGTTGAGAAAATTCCCTATTTCAAGCTAAATAAACGACTTAAAAAGCCTCTTGGATCAGCTGACTTTTTAGAAATAAGAGGTTTAAACCAGCCAATAGCATATAAAGGAGTTAAAAATGCAAAACATACATTAATGCAGCAGAAATATAAATAACACAGACACATCAGATATAATAAAACACATTTTACAACACAATACTTCTAGCTACTTGGAAGTACTTTAACTACATTTAACTGATAATACTTAGATACTTTTTTGAATGCATGACTTTTACCTTTACGTGGAGCATTTAGTGGAGATGCATTAGTGCTTTTACATGAACGTAAAGCAGCGGAAATGAGCAGAATCAGAACAACAACATTCAGCTAAAAGCAACCGCCTGACACTGTTAGCCACCTAGCTTAGCTGCACAGCCCTGGTTAGGAAGATGACGTCAGCTCGCTTTAACGTTAATGGCGGCGTTAAACTGACAGCTGGTGTTTGTTCAGTACTTGTGGCGGAAGCTTTAAACAACACACATCATAAATATGTGTGTACTTGTTCTCTTGCGCGCGTGAATATCGTCGTAATGTGAAAAGGTTTACCTGCTAACTGTAGCATAACAAACATCGGTCGTTAGCGTTGGTTTCCGTGTGAACCGCGGAAGGACCCCGCGCGTTGCTTCTACAAATTATGCCTTACTGAAAATATCTAAATTAATTCACACTATGTTATATTTTGGCAAGTTTTACGAATATTCCCCCATACTTCTTATATACTTGCAATTTTTTTTAACTCAGGAATATTTCTTTGTATTTTAGTACTTGAGAATTATATTTAAAAATATGTCATACTGACAGGCAACGCTTACGGCAGCTATTTGTGAAACAGTGGTCTGTGAAGCAGACCTTTTCCATACATTTGTTATTTGGCCACGTGGGGGCAGTGCAACGTGTTCTAAACAAAAAAATATAAACAATACAAATCCATAATTGTGTCAAGATACAACTTGGTTTGGATGCTTTACAAATTAAATGTATATAAATCACAGATGAATGAGTATTTTTTTTTTACAATAAGGCAATATAATATATGGTCATTTAGATCCTAGTGGCTGTAGAGGAATACTTCCCCACAAATAACAGTACAGCACTGAAACGGTTACTTAGGTAAAAGATTAAGAATAATCAGTTAAATGTACTTAAAGTGTTAGAAAGAAATGCAGAAACAAAGCTTTAAATGATTTAAAATTGAACGAAAGCAACAAATCCTCATATTTGTGACGTTGGAACCAGACATAATAAAACACCAATTAATTAATTAATAGTCGAGCTACAATTAATTTTCTGTAGATCGACTATTTGATTGATTGGGGGATTATTTCAGTTGCACTATATATTTCTGACAAATCTAAATCTTATTTTACAAAACTATTCATGTGTTTTATGTGTAAAATAAAATGTTTGACTAATAAGCAATTAGTTAAAATGTTTCTGCATTATGAGTACTTTTACTTGTGAAGATTATGTACTTTTGATATTTGCTAAGCAGGACTTTTATAGGAGTATTTGTATAGAAGATAAGATGTGAATACTTCCTCCACCACTCAGTATGTAGTAGAGTTACAAAAAGTATTTGCAGGTTTTTAAAACAAAATTGGGGAATGTACCTTCAACTTAACAACGTCCTGCTCCAGTGGTCTCATTTATTTATTTAGTGAATGGAAAACAAACCTGAAATGTGAGTGTATTGACTTTCAAACGGTTCCTTCAGAGGAAACAGAACCTTCTTTCACAGGTTCTCCTCCTCGGGGGACGACGAGTATTTTTAAACACACAATCTGTCCACTCATTCGGTCCTCTGAAAGTCTCTCTCTGGGTGTGTGTGTGTGCGTGTGTGTGTGTGTGTGTGTGTGTGTGTGTGTGTGTGTGTGTGTGTGTGTGTGTGTGTGTGTGTACACAAGGGTTGCTGTTGTAGCTTTATTGACACAGTGTCAGTGACACATACTTCAATGCTTCACTTTACGTGTATTTAAAGTAAAGAAAACTACGTTCTCATTGGGCAGAACCAACTCAAGGCGGGAAAAACTATACCTGAGTACTTGTACTGCTATCATTACTGATTATTTACATAAAAAAAAATAAAAAAATACAGCCGAAGTCATTACATCAGTTTTTATTCAGCAGACGGAGAACCGTTCGACACCGTGAAGAGAAAGTGGAGGAAGCTTCGCTCTCAAGTAGAATCAGTGAATCTCAGGGACATTCATCCCAAATTAAACGTTTTGTGACAAACAAACTGCTACAAATAAAGAAGAAACACTGAAAGAAACTAAGAGTGAAACGGAAGTATAAACGGAAATACTGTCGATCTTAAACTAGTTTAAATTAAAAATAAAAACACATTTAATCACTGAAAAGATTGTGAACCAACGTTGCTGGTTTCTGTGGTTTGATTCATCAGGATAAAGTTGAAAGCTCAAGGACGTTTAAAACATCGGTCCGGTCAAATTAAATCATGAAACTTTTTCTTTGGTGGACGATGACGAGACAATCTGAGCTGTTAATTAAAACCGTGACAGAGGAAGCAGTTCATTAGCTTTTATATAATTATATAAAATTATATACAACCTCCTCTCTGCGTTTTACAGCACAGACACTCAGCTGTCCAGTTGATAAACATCAATACCATATCAAATGAATAAAGATCAAAAGGCCAATAAATCATGTCTATTTAAAAAATAAAAAGGAAATTATTGACACTTTATTTACATTCAAAGCACCAAAATAAATTCCCATTTTGAGTCAATTTATTTTCATCATCTTATTTAGTGTGAAATCAACAATCTTCTTGGCTCCTGGGACTTTTTTACCTATCTTTAATAAATCTTTATTAAAATAAATGATGTAAAGTCCTAAAGAAGAAACAATCTGTGTGAAGTAAACAACAACAAAACATTATCGTGGCGCCTTTAATGGCTTTTGATCCGAAATATGATTTTGTACTTCGGCTCAAAACTGTTCATTAAAAACTGTGTGATTGGTTTTCTTTGTCTTTTGAAATCATTTTTAGGGGCAGCTTGAAAACATTTGGGCCGTCGCTCAGCGTCGAGGTTCATTTGAGGATCTTTTTTGTGGAAATCAAAAAGGGTTTAATAGCATCTCCCGTCTTTTCATTTGGCAGGTTTCTAGAGGACGAACAGCCAAGCAGTTATTAAAAATAATAAAAGCAACGGTCACTCCAGAAACACTCATCTTGCTTTAACAAATCAATAATAAGGAGTTGATACTTTGATGGATTTGATTGGATAACGAATGTCTCTGAGGTCAACCAATCCGCCAACAACTCGTCACAGACAGCAAGGAATTCTGGGAATAAATGAAGCTGAATTTTACCTCCTCCATCCAGAAAATTGTGCGAATTCATTCATCTGCTTCGGATGAAAACAAAGATGGCGTCGTCTGAATTTTGAGTTTCCTCTGCCCTCAAAAGACATGAACGTTAGTGTTGTGGAGTTGAAATGTTGAAATCTCCGGAGAAGGCGATGAAGAAACTCTCATAATAAGATTAAAAAATACATATAAAGAGGTCTCTGCCAATGGCAGGAGTCTGTGCGGTTGATTGACAGGCGAGTCGGCCTATGGTTTTTGAGCCAGGCGGCTCTTCCCCTCCGCCTGCTCGGCCAGCTTGAAGTGAGTGTAAGACAGGATGCCGGCCAGAGTGCAGAGGATCCCCAGAGCCTGAGAGTGAGACGGGCGGACAGAGAGACAGGTGGTTGTGTCGTTGGAGCCGGAAGGTTGCCGGTTTGAAACCGGTTTGAGGGCGAGGAGACTCACCTGATTGAGGGACAGCGGTTCTTGGAAGAGCAGGTACCCTCCAACCAGAGTGACGCAGAACTTGAAATGACCGAACATGTTGTAGCTGCAAAGTGGAGTCAGGAGAACAACGACGCATGGGAAACCCCTCAAGAGTCACCCGAGACCACCAAGACCCTCCAAGAGACCTCGGCAGGAAGACCAAAGACCTCCTGGAAACCAGCAAGGCTATCTTCACGGAGAAAATCAAAGACCCCCTAGAAAGAAACCAGAAACGCCCCAAGAACCGTTCCAACCTCAAGACCCTCAACCTTAAGGACACCAGAGATCTTCTGCAGAAACCCTTTTAAAGAAACCAGAAAGCTTGTCACAAACAGAAATCCCCAAGAAGACCTCTCCAAGAAAACCCTGAACCCCTTAAATCTGCCAGAAAGAAGTCCAAAGACCTCCTCGAGAAAACCCAAAAGAATCTTCTCCAGAAGTTCTGAAACTGTTTTCATGAAACCATAAAAGTCCTTCACAAACTTCCCCAAGAACATCCTCAAAAGAGACCAGAATACCTGTCCAGGAACATCCTTAAAAAGGAGACCAGAAGACCTCTCCAAGAAGCCCCTTACAATGAGACCAGAAGATCTCTCCAAGAAGCTCCTTAAAGGAGACCAGAAGACCTCTCCAAGAAACCCTCCAACCCCTTAAACCTTCCAGAAAGAAGGCCAAAGACCTCCTTGAGAAAACCAAAAGACCCACTAAAGAAAACCAGTTTTCAAGCAATCATAAAAGTTCTTGACAAACTTCTCCAAGAAGCTCCTTAAAGGAGACCAGAAGACCTCTCCAAGAAACCCTCCAACCTTTCTAAATCTGCCAGAAAGAAAACCAAAGATCACAAGAACCCCAACAACCCACTTGAGAACACCAGAAATCTTCACCAGAAGTTCTGAAACCAGAAAGTTCTTCACAAAGCCCTCAGGTTCCCCCAAGGAACCCTTAAACCTCTCAAACCCACCTTAAAGAACACCAAACACCTCCCAAATCGGTTCTGAAACCATTTAAAAAGATAAGACAGTTCCTTAAAACGCCCTTAGATCTTCTTCTTCATAACCCTTCAGACCCCCAATGGTCTCTTCGGACCCCCGTATAAATATTTGAGGATACGTGACAGCCGAGGTGTTTCCAATGATCCAGTAGATGGACAGGTTGACCAGGAACGCCACCACACCAGAGAACAGCACCGTCGCCTGGGCAACAGGAAGAGAAGGACAATGTAAGAAAAGAAAATAATCAGGGCTTTCACAAAAAAAGCCTGGAGCCACCAATTGTTTGGAAGTTCGTAACAAACACACATACATTTTGACCTGATTATTTATATTTATTTATATATATATATATATATATATATATATATATATATATATATATATATATATATATATATATATATATATATATATATATATATATATATATGTGTGTGTGTGTGTGTGTGTGTGTGTGTGTGTGTGTGTGTGTGTGTGTGTGTGTGTAATGTTGAGTCCAGAGACCAGAGCAGGAAGAGACCAGGGTCCAAAGATTCCTTTGTCTCCAGTCAGCGGCTCAAACAGAGGAACAACGCAGAGCAGGAAGCCCGACGACAGAGGAGCCTGAGGACAGAACATGACATCACAAGTCAAGGACAACGAGTCAAGTCAAGGACAACGAGTCGAGTCAAGGACAACGAGTCGAGTCAAGGACAAAAGGTCAAGTCGAGGACAACGAGTCAAGTCAAGGCCAACGAGTCGAGTCAAGGCCAACGAGTCGAGTCAAGGACAAAAGGTCAAGTCAAGGCCAACAGTCAAGTCGAGGACAACGGGTCAAGTCAAGGCCAAAGGGTCAAGTCAAGTCCAACAAGTCAAGTCAAGGCCAAAGGGTCTAGTCAAGGCCAACAAGTCAAGGCCAACAAGTCAAGGCCAACAAGTCAAGTCAAGGCCAAAGGGTCAAGGCCAACAAGTCAAGGCCAACAAGTCAAGTCCAACAAGTCAAGTCAAGGCCAAAGGGTCAAGGCCAACAAGTCAAGGCCAACAAGTCAAGTCCAACAAGTCAAGTCAAGGCCAAAGGGTCAAGGCCAACAAGTCAAGTCAAGGCCAAAGGGTCAAGTCAAGGCCAACAAGTCAAGTCAAGGCCAACAAGTCAAGTCAAGGCCAAAATGTCAAGTCAAGTCCAACAAGTCAAGTCAAGGCCAAAGGGTCAAGGCCAACAAGTCAAGTCAAGGCCAAAGGGTCAAGTCAAGGCCAACAAGTCAAGTCAAGGCCAACAAGTCAAGTCAAGGCCAATGGGTCTCAAGAATATTTCTGAAAGGGGAACTTAGTCTCAAATCAAATCCCAGGTCAAAACCAAGAACTCCCAAATCAAGTCCCAAGTGAAGACCAACAGGTTTGGCGACAACATTCAAAGTCAAGTTCCAGGTTAAAGGCCCAAATGTCAAGGGAACAAGTCCCAAATCAACCAGTATGTCATGAGCCGTTTGAGCAGAAAGCTTGTGTCACATGACTAACTGATAAGACTCAGTCAGGAGCTCTTACGAAAGGTACTCAGCGATCCTTGTACTGTTACAGTAGTATCACATTATAAATCATACCTGATAGTAGAGAAGCTGCATAGAGTTCACCTGGAGCTCATGTTGTTTAGCCCCCACCCACTGAGAGAGAGACAGACAGTTATTTCATTCTTGTTGATGTCACAGAAACAACTTTGTCTTTGTTGTGTGTGTATATTTACTCACCACTTGGTAAAGCGACGTCACCAGAACTCCCAGCGACGCGAACACCGTGCCCAGCAGGTTGAACCTCACGTCGAAGTACGAGTTCAACAACACCCCCAATGTGATGGGCACCTGGAGACAGACGGGTCGGATGACAGGAACTTTAGAGGCCAGCTACGAGCGCTCAGATGAACCTTTTAAAAACCAATCAGCAGTTATATAAAACTGTAACTTATAGCTTGTTATATGAAAAAAAAAAAAAAACTGCTGTATTTGGATGTATTGAACACCATAAGTAATATACAAGTGAAATATATGGTTTGGTACATGATAAAATTCAAATAGCATTCAAATAGCCCCAATGGGCCCAATGGATCGCATTGGGGCTATTGGGCCCCAATGCGATCTCACCTGAATGTTCTCTGTTCTAAACCCTCTCTAACTTTGTTCTGCTTCACTTTATCAAAGTCAACCTTTGCAGAGAGAATGTTCACATATTGAGCTATGATTTGGGTTAGAGAATGTTCACATATTGAGTTATGATTTGGGTTAGAGAATGTTCACATATTGAGCTATGATTTGGGTTAGTGAATGTTCACATATTGAGTTATGATTTGGGTTAGAGAATGTTCACATATTGAGTTATGATTTGGGTTAGAGAATGTTCACATATTGTGTTATGATTTGGGTTAGAGAATGTTCACATATTGAGTTATGATTTGGGTTAGAGAATGTTCACATATTGAGTTATGATTTGGGTTAGAGAATGTTCACATATTGAGTTATGATTTGGGTTAGAGAATGTTCACATATTGTGTTATGATTTGGGTTAGAGAATGTTCACATATTGAGCTATGACTTGGGTTAGAGAATGTTCACATATTGAGTTATGATTTGGGTTAGAGAATGTTCACATATTGAGTTATGATTTGGGTTAGAGAATGTTCACATATTGAGTTATGATTTGGGTTAGAGAATGTTCACATATTGAGTTATGATTTGGGTTAGAGAATGTTCACATATTGTGTTATGATTTGGGTTAGAGAATGTTCACATATTGAGTTATGATTTGGGTTAGAGAATGTTCACATATTGAGTTATGATTTGGGTTAGAGAATGTTCACATATTGAGTTATGATTTGGGTTAGAGAATGTTCACATATTGAGCTATGACTTGGGTTAGAGAATGTTCACATATTGAGCTATGATTTGGGTTAGAGTTGGACCTTACAGCTGCATCATTTCAAAGAAATAATCATCCTGAAAGTGATTTTTTTATAGGCGGACCTGAAACCGTTTCATTTCTTTCTGTGTGTCATCTTCATTTACTCTTAACCAGTAACATATAGACTGATATTTACACATCTGAACATAATCTCACATGTGTACCTTTTATTATAACACCAACATTATTTAAATAGCCCTAGTGGTTGCAGAGATGCACCCTTTTTAGTTTGGAGATGACATTTTCGAGGAAAAGGCCTAAAAATAGGTTGTTTTTTCTCACCAGTGTGAGCTTGATCTTGGTGGAGAAGGTCTTCTTGTAGTAGGTGGTCTGGATGAGGATGATGACGGGCGTGGTCATGGCTTTGGCCAGCTGGTACGTCCCGATCGAGTTGTTCTGCAGGGAAAGGTTGGTGAAGGCCACGAACCCACAGAAGCTCAGCGCCAGCCACACGATCCGGCGGACCGGGAGGCTTTTGGGCGCGAAAATGTCCATTTTCTGGCAGAGGTAGAGTCCCAGCCAGGTGACCACGAAGTGGACGAGGGTCAGCGCCATGTTGGGGAAGCCGTAGTGGACGTAGATCCACTTGTTGATGAAGACGATGCAGATGGAGGACAGCAGGTTGACCAGCAGGCCGGCGACGATGCGCCGGTTGGCCGAGAGATTGAGCAGCGACATGGTTTCTACCCAAGTCGAGCTTTGTTGAACCGGAGAAGCTGTTCACGCTGCAAAAACAGAGAAAGTCTTCAACTGCATATTCATTATCATGTCACTCTCACTTACTAACAACAATAATAATTACATATGTTTTATTTATCTACATTTTCAATATAATTGACAACACATTTCTCAATATTACTTTTTCTATCACTTCTTACACACTTTGTAGTTTTACTCTTGGACATAATCTTTGTTGTTGTATTTTACTTTGTGTACTTTTTTTTAGCCTTATTTATTTACATTAATTGTATTGTTATTGTGTTCTATTTTGCACTGGTGGCCGTAATATTTATTGACACGTAATATTTGTTATTCTATTGTTCTTATATGTTTAAATTTGTATTATATTGTTATTTTTTTTTGCTTTTCTTATCTCTGGCACAATCATTTAATTTATGATTAATAAAGTTCTATCTTGTCTGTTATTTTTATAGAAGTGGTACTTACATATACAACAATACAAAATACTTTGTTGTTTAGTAAAATACTTTGTTGTTTAGTAAAAGTCCTGCCTTCATAAGTATTGTCAGTAAAAAGTACTCATTTTGTCCCTTTTCAGTGTCTCACAACTGTATGATATTATTATATTATTGTTTGAGATGCATGTTCATGTTACAGCTGGTACATACAGCTATATAAATACTTTATATAAAGTATTTATACTTGTGTATGTTGTGTTTTAACGCCACTATATTTACAAATTACTTCAAAAAGTCAGTTTATGTACCAAGATATATACCTATATAAATAAAATAATGTAACACAGATATTGTGCTGCCAATGCTTGTGACGTATGCAAAACTTAAGCACACTCGTATAAGCATGCCAATATAATACTCAAAGTGAAGTACAAGTACCTCAAATGTATACTCACGCGCAGTACTTGAGTAACCGTACTTCATAACTTCACCTTTTTTATCCACCTGTTGAGCGAACTCTGATAAATCGGGTCACGTGTGTCTGTTTGTAACGTTTTATAGTAAAATAGCTGTTTTTTTTCAATGAAGTCTGGCGTGAGTCAGTTGCGTGGAACTCGATCCACGCGGAGTGTTGCGGTCAGTTAACGCAACTTATTAGTGAGAGACCGCTGGACACACGTCTGTCTGTCTGCCCGTCTCTCTCTCTCTCTGTCTGCCTGTCTCTCGGCCACGCAATAAGAAAAGTTTACCTGGGGTTTCCATCTTTCCACGTGTCTCCCTCTCCGTGTCTTCTTCTACAACAAACTAACAAGTCCCGGGAGTTGGCGTCTCTCTTCCCCGGCCGTCGGAGCGCCAAACCTCGGACTTAAAAGTGCCAAATCCAGCCGTTAGCGTCCTGGTTCATTTCTGGTCCCCCTCGCAGAAGACTGCCGTTGGTTTCTGGGTTACAAGCCGCCCCGTGTGTTCCTGTTTCCTCTGTGCCGTTGAACAATGCGCGCGCGGAGCAACAGCGGCCGCTGGTGGCCGGGAGGGGGAGTTACACCAAAGATCACCTATAACCACAGGAAACTGGGAAAACCAGACGTTATTAATGAAGAAATAATACAATTATTATATAATTATAGTGAGCACAAAAATACTGTTTCTTGTATGATGTGAAAATTAATATTATTCTTTATATGTATTGTTGTATTGCATGTTTGTACATTATCTCAGCAACTTATATATTGTCTTAATGTTGACTTGCAACATCTGCAACATCTGTCTAGTGATTATCAATGAAAAATAGACAAATATAGTATATATAATTGTCTTATTAATATATTATATACTCACATATTATGTGAGTATAACATAAATAAATAATAATCGAATTATATACTGTATGTTAGTATAACAGTCCCAGGGTAGATGTTTATACTTTTTATATTTTAACTTAATTCTCCTGATTATACTATTATATATATATATATTTATATATATATATATATATATATATTATACCATTTTTTTAATTTTTGAAACATTTTCTCATGTTCAGTGGGATCAGAAACCCTCACAGACTGCAGTATACTAACTGAACCGAGGGGGCAGCAACGTGTCGCACGGCATCCAGTCTACCGGGAAATCAAAAGAAGAAGAAGAAGAAGCAGAAGCAGAAGACTCACGAAGAAGAATCCTGTCAAGCCTCGTGAAGCGGGAATTGCCAGCCCGCTATCATGGACTGGTAAACTACATTTCATACTTTTGAAAACACGAATCATCTTTCACACATGTAGTTATACTTTTACTTCCGTTTGTTGAACCGTTAGCTTGTTAATTAACCCGCTCGTGCGGCTACTTTACTCTGTTAGCTCGGGCTAACGACACTGTTCATTATCATTGTTGAAGCTAACCGGCTAATTACTGATTACTGTGTTGTTTACATGCTAAAACCAGAGATACTCGGTCAGTTATTGGGGATAATATCTACAGATGATGCATGTTATCGATTACCCAAAGCTGAGTGAACTAATAACAGCTGTTTATTGTGAGCTAGCAGATCTGCAGGAGGTATTACTGTCAGTATTTTCAGGTATTAATACACAGTTATGTTATGTATTAGTAACTAAGCACGTGTACTCTTGCATAACACTAGGAGGTACTTGTACTTTATTATATCCATGTTCTGCTGCTGTATACTTCTAACGTTACTCCACTACTGCTCAGAGGGAAATTTGTCAAATACAGTCTGATGTATTGTTATAGTTTTAGGTACTCAGCCTTTATAAAGTCATGAAAAGTATTGCATTAATAATTAAAATGTATCAAGATGAGGTTGATCATTTTGAAATGAATCCAGTCTGCATAATGACTACTTTGAGTTATTTTTAGATGCTTATACTTTAATATTTTGTACTCATGTATACTTTTAAATGCAGGAATTTGTTACCTGTAACAGAGTTATAATTCTACTTTTACTAAAGTACTTGTGAGTTCTTCTTGGAGATGGTGAGAAACAAACCATAAATACTGCTGTTTCTCACACGTCAACAGAAGTTCTTACATCTCAATGCAAACAAAGAACTTCTAGCTCCATATATACCTCTTAAGTACATTATACTATGACGTTTTGCCCCTCAAATGATATGATAAACGTTAGAATATGAAATATAAACAAGAGTTTGTACTGCAATGAAAGGTATTTAATAAAAATTAGAAAACTTCCTGACAGAAGAATGACGCATGGCAGCTTTACCTGCTTTCACGTCAAAGTCACCTGATGCTTTGCTCTCCATTGGGAAGAATTCAGTGTCTTTGTGGAACAAAGTAATATTCGTTGCGTGTTTGTATTAATACACAAACTCGTGTTGCCTTCAGGGGTCAGAGCGAGCTGCCGTCTCCGGTGGTCCGAGACGACGAGGTGACGATCGCCGCACGGAGGAGGAGGAAGAAGGTGGCTTGTATCCTTTCGGCTGCAAGAGAACGCGCGCTTTGTGTTCTTTATAATCATTTATCTACATTCTATACACGATTGATTGATTGATTGTTTGTTTATATTATTTTGATTAAAAAAAAAACAATATTTTGAAGTATTTCTGGGTCAGCGTTGTTGTTTTCCTGACTGTT
>NC_136608.1:16964095-17036595 GCF_910589615.1 Taurulus bubalis | reverse complement strand
AGCAAACGGTTTACAATGAGATTTATATGTGGAATACAGCAATTTTTTTAATTAAATATCACAATTGTGTGTGTGTGTGTGTGTGTGTGTGTGTGTGTGTGTGTGTGTGTGTGTGTGTGGGGGGGGGGGTTGTGTGTGTGTGTGGGGGGGGTTGTGTGTCAGCTCCTGCCGGTGTGTGAGTCCTGGGAGGACTGTGTGTGGGCTCACTTCAGAGTGATGGTGGACTCGCTGGTGGAAAAGGATCTGATGTCGTCGGGTATGGCCCACCAGGAAGTGGAGGCTCTGCCACGGGAATACCTGGAGGCCAAGTACGAGACACACACACACACACACACACACACACACACACACACTAGGGAAGTAAAGTACGTTCAGATAAATACCCGTTTCTCTCTCCAGTTGGACGATGGAAAAGGTGTTTGAGGAGCTTCAAGCCTCGGAGTTGAAGGTGAAACTCACACACTGAATGTGATTGTTGAGTCACATGACAGAACACACACGTTAAACCAGCTTCTGTGTGTGTGTGTGTGTGTGTAGAGGGTGTTGGAGGAGACAAAAGAGCATTACCACGTCATCCAGAAGTTTGTGATCCTGGGAGACCTGGACGGTAAGACACCGCTGACCTTTGACCCCTGGATCACATCATTATTCTACTGCTAAACTTCTGCTGGAGAATCAACTTCCACCTGAGACTTCTATCTCTAAACCTGTCTGTCTCTCTCTCCCTCTGTCTGTCTCTATGTCTGTCTCTCTCTCTATGTCTGTCTCTCTCTCTCTGTCTGTCTGTCTCTCTGTCTGTCTGTCTGTCTCTCTCTATGTGTCTCTCTTTCTCTGTCTCTCTCCATGTCTCTCTCTCTCAGGTCTGTTGGAGGAGTTCTCTGATTGGCTGTCAGCCTCTAAGCCCCTCCCCTCCCACCTTCTGCGCTTCATGACTCACCTGCTGCTGTTCTACCGCTCTCTGGGTTTGGCGCTGAAGGTAAAAAAACAAAATATTTAAATGTAAACTGGTCCCGTGAATCCTGATGACTTTGTGCAGCCTCTGACTTGTGATCTCTCTCTCTCTCTCTCTCTCTCTCTCCCTCTCTCTCTCTCTCTCTCTCTCTCCCTCTCTCTCTCCCTCTCTCTCTCTCTTTTCCTCTCCCTCTCTCTCTCTCCTTCCCCCCCAGGAGGAGGTGAGCGTGGAGGTCCTGAAGGCCTACGTCTCCCTCCTGATCCGGGACCAGCAGACCGACCTGGTGGCGAGTTACGTGAGCCAGCTGCCCGCCGCGCTCGCCACCGTCCAGTACGCCGCCTTCCTGGAGACGGTCGGCCAGCCGGAGCTGCGTCCTCGCTGCCTGCAGCTCGCCACCGACGCCGGTGAGCCGGGTTCTCATTACGCTCATGGAGAACCTGGAGAAGTCATGGGATTTTAAATATAGTTATTTCTAGGCCTGGAAAAGTGTTGTAAAAAGGTTTAAAGTCATGGAAAAGTCATGAAAAGCATTGGTCAGAATGTGTATGAACCCTGCAGAGAGAAACTAAAAACCTAACGCTGTCTGTCTGTCTGCCTGTCTGCCTGCCTGTCTGTCTGCCTGTCTGCCTGCCTGTCTGCCTGCCTGTCTGTCTGCCTGTCTGTCTGCGTAGGTCTGGATGTCGCCGCGGTAACCAAGCTGGTGGTGGAGACTGTGAGAGAGCGAGATGAAACGGAGTTTACGCACCACAGCCAGACGCTGGAGGTGGGAACCACCAAGGTACAGCTGGAAACCACTATGCAACCAGAGGAGTCGCCCCCTGGTGGTCAGGAGGGAGAATGCAGCTTGAACACATGGATGTTGTTGAACACTGTGATGCTGTGCTCTGATAGGAGGACCTAAGGAAGATCGATGTCATCGATTGGCTGCTGTTTGACCCCGCCCATCGAGCCGAGTCCCTCAAACAGTCCAACGCCATTATGAGGAAGTTTCTGGGTAATTCATGTGTTCATCTCGACTGTCTCAGCGGCCTTGTCCTTGCCTTGCCTTGACCATGATGCATTGCGTCTATCTGACCGTCTCCGTCTCTCAGCTCTGCAGAAACACGACGCCGCCAAGGCCGTTTTCTCCAAAGTTCCCGAGGATTCAATGAGGGAGATTTACTGCCAGTGGTCGGGCGAAGGTCAGGCCACGCCTCTACCGGCCGAGGACGAGAACGCCATCAGAGAACACCTGTGCATCCGAGCCTACCTGGTCTGTCTCCTGGCTCCTTATCATTGCTGGAATATAATATACATTTATAATAGATTTTAATGTATTATTATATTAATCGTATTTTATTTTATTTATATCTTTTTAATTATTAACTTATATTTTTGTATTATATTATATATATTTTTTTTAAAGTTAAGTAAATATATTTGACTGTTAGCTGAGTTGTCATACTAATATCAATTTATAATAGATTTTAATTTATTATTTAATTTTATGATTATATTATTATATTATTTTACTATTTTAATTGTATTTATATTTGTTTAATTGTTATTTTATATTTTACAATTTTATTATATTTATTTTTTTATTTTAAAATTTAAGTAAAGAGATTTAACTTAGCTAAGTTGTCATACTAATATCAATTTATAATAGATTTTAATTATTATTATTTATTTTTTATTATTTAACTGTATTACTATTTATTTTATTTATATATTTTTAATTATGTATTTTTATTTAATTTTTTATTTATTTAAAAAGTTAAGTCACTAAATTTGACTGTTAGATGAGTTGTCATAGCTGTAAAAATTAATTAATAAAAAATATATTTTATTAAAGTAAATTGAAAATATTCATTAAATTACACCAGCACTGGATCTGCAGCAGTCTGATCTGTGAGGATCAATAAGGTGTATTAATCTGTGAGGATCAATAAGGTGTATTAATCTGTGAGGATCAATAAGGTGTATTGATCTGGTCTGCTGGTCTAACAGGAAGCCCACGAGGCGTTCACTGATTGGTTCAGCCACAGCAGCTCCGCCCCCCACAAGCCAGCTCCGGCCTCTGAGGCCAAATTCACTGAGAGAGTCGCCAATGAGATGAGAGAAAAGGAGTACCAGGTACACACACACACACACACACACACACACACACACACACACACACACACACACACACACAATATCCATTTATATATGAATTACTCACCGTGTAAAAAAATCTCACTTCCTCTGCAGATACTTTGTAGTACTTCCTCTTAATTAACGGTAACTGTGTGTGTGTGTGTGTGTGTGTGTGTGTGTGTGTGTGTGTGTGTGTGTGTGTGTGTGTGTGTGTGTGTGTGTGTGTTAGGCCTCTCTGTCGTCCTGGTCGTGCCGTCTGGACGCTTTAACGGAAGACGTGAAGGAGAGAATCTACAACGTGCTGCTGTTCGTAGACGGAGGCTGGATGATCGACGACCGACAGGTGAGCTTTGTGTACGGGGTTTCCCTCTCAGGAGCGTCTCCCTCAGGGAACAGGGACGTCGTGAGGAGTTGAGGAACTGAACCTGGTTCCTACTGAGTTTAGTTTCTGTACGATGGCGTCAGTTCCTTTTTTATTAAAAGATTAATTTAAAAAAGCCCTTTTTCCGAAAATGAAAAAGTGGTCATACCCACTAATACTAAAACAGGCCTAGCTCCTCAACCACAAGGGCTATTTGAATACTTTAAAGTGATACAATACAGTAACCCTTGTGAGAGTACGTGTATATAGTAAAAAACAACAACATTGGACATCGTTTTCAGCAAAAAGTATGTAATATTTTAGAAAAATATTTTGAGCGATGAAAATGGCTGGGAATCGGCGAGTAGCATGTTGCTAACGGTATGAACAAATATTTTTCCCAAAACTTGGGGAGCTCTTTGGGTCATTTTCGACACATCTTGCTCATACTTATGGATTATGTTCCTGAATATTGTCGAATTATGTTGAAAACATGAAAGGTTTACTTTTTTGAAAGACAAGGACCTGCCTTAAGGTCAAGGGGACCCTAGTTTTTAAAGAGTAAAAATAAATAAATGTCCCTTTCTGTTCCTGGTTTAGCTCCTCTGGTTCCATAGTTCCTGTCTCTAAAATGAGATGTTCTGTTCTCATTTTGGGAATATCGCTTATTCCCTTTCTGCCGGAGAGTTCTCCGCCTCCATGCCTTCAACAAAGCGCCGCAGTCGCGTTTAGAGCGATGACGTTCGTTTGCGTTTGCAGGATTCGGAGCCGGATTCGGTGCGCGGCCACCAGATGGCGGCGTTGCGCTCGCTGTGTCTGCCGCGCCTCAGCTTCCTGCTGCTCAGCGTGCTGCAGAACTCCTCCAGACACCAGGAGGCGCTGCGCCTCGCGGACATCATCTCCTCCGACCAGCACCGCCTCTACCAGGTAACCAGCCCCGTTTGATCGGCCCTGTACGATCAGTTCATGTGTTTTTAGTTCGTTTTTTTTTTTTAACCACACCGGAACCTTTTTAACTGTGTGTGTTCAGGTTTTCGCAAAAGAGGACCTCAGGAGGTTTCTCCAGAAGTTGAGGGAGTCGTCGCTCTCTTTGTTGGACCGAGGACTCGACCCGCTGGGCTACGAGTTACAGCCATGAACACACACACACACACACACACACACACACACACACACACACACACACACACACACACACACACACACACACACACACACACACACACACACACACACACACACACACACTGAGCAGTGTTTGAATCACTGTTGTTTTTTTTGTTCATCTTTTTTTTCTAAATAAAAGCCTGTGTTTTCCTGCAGTGGTTTAGTGTGAACTTTTAATTTGAAGAAGGTCGTCGCAAACTTTTTAATGTTGTTATTGTTTTGTGGCTTCCGTCTCATTGAATTGTAAAGACTATGCAGTTGTTTTACAGCAGTGGAATGGGTGTGCGTACGGTATCAGAGCACAGTAAAGGCTGCTGCACATGATGGTCTGTAATGCAACGGGATCGGGGCTACAGGGGGAAAAATATTCTCCAGTAAATCTTCCAGCTCTCACCAAGGTCTGAACTCACTATTTAAACTGGCCAATCAGAACCCTCGGCACCAAACGCTTGAAGAAACCCTCCCTGAGTGCTAGCATACAGTTAGCACAGGGCTAGCGTAGCCGAACATGTGACTAGCATCAGGTGTACACTTAGCACACGGCTAATAGTAGCTCTGGTTACCACCTAGCAAACATAACTTGGCAAATGTATGGTTAGCACACAGCTAACACAAGACTAGCCAACATCTAGCCAACACGTCTAGATGTTAGCACACAGCTAACCCGTAGCTAACAACTGGCTAACAAAGCCAGTGATTGGTTAGCACACACCTTGCACAAGGCTAACATATAGCTATCATCTGGTAAACACAGCTAGTATTTGGTTAGCTCACAGCTAGGGAAAGGCTAACATCTAGCCAACACACCTAGATGTTAGCACACAGCTAACACAAGGCTAGCCAACACACTCAGACGTTAGCACACAGCTAACCCATGGTCAACACCTGACTAACAAAGCCATTATATGGTTAGCACACACCTAGCACAATGCTAACACAGAGCGAACATCTGGCTAACAGAACCAATACTTGTTTAGCTCACAAGCTAACACAAGGCTACCACAAGTATATATTTAGGGCTAACACAGCTAGCTGGTATTCAGTTATCACGTGGTTAGCATTCCCCATTTTATGACTAACGTTACACAACAGTCCTGTTGGTGGTGGTAACTACAGTTACTGCAGGAATGTTGATCAACGTTATTGATCGGAAGAAAACTTTGTTTTTAAGGTCATTTCAATAAGATTTATGGAAAACGTCATGATTAAAAACGTCCAGTAACATTATTAGACATTTCTATAATTTTCCCAGAAAATATTCTAGGAAGTAAATATATAAATACATGTGAGTAAAAGTATATGTTAGTAAATATATAAATGTGTGAGTAAATCTATAAGTCTGCATTAACATGCGCTGTGATTGGTCAGTGGGTCAGCGTGACTTTAGCCAACAGAAAGCTAGCTAGCTGCTAGCAGAACTCAGTAGAGCAAGAAGAATTCAGCCTGAAACATAAGAGAAGTTATACATGTTTAGTGTTTTAACACTCAATGGCTGAAGGAGGAGGAGAAACGGACTAGCTGGTGGATTTACTAAATGGAGAAGGAGCTGTTACTGGAACTGAAGCGCACCGATAAACTGAACAAACGCGTCATTGAACTGTTTAACAAAGAGAGGAGGATGGACTTTGTCTTTAAGTGACGGCATGTGGTGAGTGAATGTTGTTGCTGTTGTTGTTGACCGTTGGGCCGGGGCTGGTCCCGCTACCCGGGAGCTAGCTGCTGCAGCTAACGCTGACAACAGTTTTCATTTTTGTACTGAATTTTCAGTATTGTTTACTTGAGCTCAAATAGTGCAGCCGGGCGATCTTTAACTGCCAGGCGGTAGTTAAAGATCGCTAATATTAATGCCTCGTCGGAGTTCATACCACACGAAAACAGGAAGGAAGTGGTGAAGTAATAAAGCCCGCCTCTTGCTTCATCCGATTGGCTGCCCTGGCCGAGTGTGACATTGATGAGCTGTGCGACTCCGCGCAAGGCGCTTAAAGTTGAGAATATTTCAACTTTTAAGCGCGCCGAAAAAACGCTCGAAAAACGCGTCGCGCGGCATTTAAAAAGCGCGCATGAAAGGCGCGCCGTACCATAGGGAAACAATGGTTTTGCTAGCGACGCGTTTTTGAGAGTCGGAAACTGTGGTTCAAATTGATTTGATAGTCTGGTGTGAACGGCCCCTAAAAGTGCATCTAGACTTTTTATATCCAGGAATTTATGTCACAATTCTAAAAAAGTGTTCAATACTTTGAGATAAACACTTTAGGCCCAAGTCAAGGTAGAATAAACTACCGCAAAAGTTGGGTTATAAACCGTTCCTACCTTGGTTGTCTCCACGCTGTAAGAAGCTAGCGCTGCTGCTAGCTCCCCGCTGTAGCCAGCTAGCGCTGCTGCTAGCTCCCCGCTAGCTCTCCACTCATTATTCATGTTTTCTATGTCCCTATATTACAAATACATTAACACTATTATAATGAGTATGAATACATTAACATAATTCCATGTATTATTATTATGAATCAATATTAACTCTGACTCTCTGCTGGTCCACCTCTGTGCAGGGAGCTTCATGTATTCAACACAAACCGGTGATTCACAAAGAGATATATTACCAGTAAATAATGCTCATATTAAATATATCCATAAACCCGTCATTGATAAATATCACGTTTGTTTTCATTGTAGAATATCATTATTTATAACAGAATAATTAGTCGTTAACCCTAAAATATAATTTGAAAGATCTTTTATTGTTAAAATAACAACGTAAAGTACAAGTACTTCTTCGCTATAGTCACCATCATGTCATACAATTGTTCTAACACTAAATATATTTAAGGCGGAAACTGTGGTTCAAATTGATTTGATAGTTTATTTCAATCGTTGTTTTTGTTTCGGGAAAACCCTGATCACCAGGATAACAAACCCAAAATGGATGAAAGGTAAATGAACGGCGCTTGTTTCACACCACACGCTGTCATTCACCCATTCACACCCATTCATACACTCACACTCTACCATCACGGTAGAGTCTTCCTTCAGAGCATGAAAGTAGTCCTGAAGGGAGGCTCTCCATCACGGTAGAGTCTCCGTCTAGGACTACATTCACACTCTGAAGGGAGGCTCTCCATCACGGTAGAGTCTCCCTCTAGGACTACATTCACACTCTGAAGGGAGGCTCTCCATCACGGTAGAGTCTCCGTCTAGGACTACATTCACACACTGAAGGGAGGCTCTCCATCACGGTAGAGTCTCCGTCTAGGACTACATTCACACTCTGAAGGGAGGCTCTCCATCACGGTAGAGTCTCCCTCTAGGACTACATTCATGCACTGAAGGGAGGCTCTCCATCACGGTAGAGTCTCCGTCTAGGACTATAATCATGCACTGAAGGGAGGCTCTCCATCACGGTAGAGTCTCCGTCTAGGACTACATTCATGCACTGAAGGGAGGCTCTCCATCACGGTAGAGTCTCCCTCTAGGACTATATTCATGCACTGAAGGGAGGCTCTCCATCACGGTAGAGTCTCCGTCTAGGACTAGGTCGCCCACGGGAGAAGGGTTGGGAGAGGGGCGAGATGGAACGGGAGAGGAGTGAGAAGGGATGATAGAGGAGTGAGATGGAACGGGAGAGGAGCGAGATGGGATGATAGAGGAGCGAGATGGAACGGGAGAGGAGCGAGAAGGGATGATAGAGGAGCGAGATAGCTGTTTTCTCTTCATCTTCGTGAGCTCCGTCTCCCTGTCCTCCATCATTCTTCCAAAAAATCCTAAATTCTTCCTCTTCTGCCTCAGGCACACGTTCTCCAGGACCAGGATTTCATTTTTTAGACTTTGCTCCTGTGCCTCCTGTCTCTGCTGCACACAGGACTTGTCCTTCTTGATGGAAGACTCCAAGCGATTTTTCTCGTTGGTGTTCTCCTCCTGAAGAGAGTCTACCTTGTCCTTCCAGGTCGTGTTGCACAGCTTTAACTGCTCGCTGAAGCGCTGGCTTTCCGACTTAAGTTCCGCCTGGAGACCGACGACCTTTTCCTCCAGGTGGCTCAAGTCATCCTTATGCTTAGCCGCCAGTGCCTCAGTCCTCTTGCTCTCCTCATCCTGGTATTTAATAGACTTTAGCTGCAGAGCCCTATACGTCTTCTGCCAGGTGTCTTCTTTGACCTCAAGTTTATAAGAGAGATACACCTTGTCTTTCATCAGCCCGTGTATTTTGTTGTTGGCCTTCGTACACTGGCTGATTATCCGGGCTTGAGATTCAAGTTTGGCCGTGAGTCTCTCTGACTTGTTTCTCTCCTCCTCCAGGTCTCGGGTGAAGTTTAGCTCCAGAGCCTCAAATCTTTCCTTCCACGCCTCGTCGCTGTGGCGCAACAGCTGCTTTTGGAGCTCCAGCTCACGGGAGGCCTTGCCCCTCTCGGTGATCAGCTGGCCCAGAAGTGTACTTGACTTGTTCCTCTCCTCCTCCAGGTCTCTGATTGCCCTCAGCTCCAGAGCCGAACACTTCCTCTCCAAGGCCTTATTGCTCTGATATAACTCTTGCATTAGGTCAAAGGTGTGTGCACTGTCCTGAGGGTGATCCTGATCTCCACTCATGGTGTCCTTGTCTGAATCAGGCTGCACAGGTGCGGCGGATTTGTCTTCACTTGAACTCATCATGTTTGAAGATATTACTTGTCGATTAAAGATATTCGTGGTCTTCAAAACTCTGTCTTGTTAGTGAAATCCTGGTTTTCTTCGTTCCTTTGAAGGATCCGCTTCAACTGGTTTGAGAGAGACTGCGTCTCTGTGGCTATAAGAGAGTTCTAGAATCCAGATTCTAGAATTGCCTTTGAATAGAACTATGATGTCACAAGTCATGCATGGCCAGCCTTCAGGGGCTTTCCATCGCCATGGGAACAACAATGATACAAACCAAGATGGCATCATATGGCATATATATATGTGTGTTCATATATATATATATACAGTGGTGTATAAAGTACACAAAAGTCGTACTTGAGTAAAGATACCTTACTGGAAAATTACTCCAGTAAAAGTAAAAGTCACCTATTAAAATACTACTTGAGTAAAAGTCTTAAAGTATCTGATATTTTCTGTACTTAAGTATCAAAAGTATTTTTATGATATAAAATGTACTTAAGTATTGAAAGTAAAAGTACAAGTACATGATTTTAATAAAAAAGCAAAGGGTCTGAATTTTGAGAATTATGAAGTTTATTCTTTTAAGTGCTGGTGCTCCATGACCAAGGACAAGGGGTTGTGTTGAAAATAACTGTGTTGGCTGTGATCCATCCATATATATTATGTTCAACATAATATATTGTACCTAAGTATACTTTTGCATCTACTATGAACTTATCATCATAATTCTCCAAAAAGCAATATGACACTATGAAGGAGTTGTAACAGTGTATAAGTATGCTCATTCCGTCCGGTACCGGGCCGTGGGGCCCTTGGTACCGGGCCGTGGGGCCCTTGGTACCAAGGGCCGCACAGAAAGAATGAATGAAAGATTAGATAAATCACCATAGCAACACAGCCAAAAATGTAAACCTGCTCCAGAGCAGGTTTACTGAAATTCACTGGATAAGCTGGAGTCCGGTAAAGTTGGAAAGAGATTCACAGATTCAGACTTCCCGGATCAATAACTCTTTCTCTAAACGGTGTTAAAACACAAACGACACCTCTCTGTAATCGCAGTGATGCAGACAACAAGCTACAACCTTCATTTTACCAAAACGGGTCGTTCTCCGAGCTGTACGGATAACATTGGTCTCTATGTGCAGCGGCTGTGAGAAAGGTAAGACAGAAAAAAACATATCCATCCATCCATTATCAGCCGCTTATCCGGGGTCGGGTCGCGGTGGCAGCAGGTTCAGCAGGCCGACCCAGGCTTCCCTCTCACCCGCAACACTTTCCAGCTCATTCTGGGGGATCCCGAGGCGTTCCAAGGCCAGCCGGGAGATATAATCCCTCCAGCGTGTCCTCGGTCTTCCCCGGGGTCTCCTACCAGTTGGACGTGCCTGGAAAACCTCTAATGGGAGGCGTCCAGGAGGCATCCTGACTAGATGCCCGAACCACCTCAGCTGACTCCTTTCGACACGAAGGAGCAGCGACTCGACTCCAAGCTCCCTCCTGATGTCCGAGCTCCTTACCCTATCTCTAAGGGTGAGCCCGGCCACCCTGCGGAGGAAGCTCATTTCGGCCGCTTGTATTCGAGATCTCGTTCTTTCGGTCACGACCCAGAGTTCGTGACCATAGGTGAGGGTTGGAACATAGACCGACCAGTAAATGGAGAGCTTCGCCTTCCGGCTCAGCTCCCTCTTCACCAGGACGGACCGGTACAGCGCCTGTTTTATTGCTGCAGCCGCACCGATCCGTCTGTCGATCTCCCGCTCCACCTTACCCTCACTCGTGAACAAGACCCCGAGATACTTGAACTCCTTCGCTTGGGGTAGGCAGTTTGTCCCCACCTGGAGGGAGCAATCCACCGGTTTCCGGCAGAGCACCATGGCCTCAGATTTGGAGGCGCTAACTCTCATCCCTGCCGCTTCACACTCGGCTGCAAAACGCCCAAGTGAATGCTGGAGGTCACAGTCCGAGGAGGCAAACAGGACCACATCATCCGCGAACAGCAGATAGGCGATCCCGAGACTCCCGAACCGGATCCTCTCCGCCCCCTGGCTGCGCCTAGATATCCTGTCCATGAAGGTCACGAACAGGACCGGTGATAAAGGGCAGCCCTGGCGGAGGCCAACACCCACCGGGAACGTGTCTGACTTATTACCGAGGATACGAACACAGCTCCTACTGCAGGCGTACAAAGACCGGATAGCCCGTGCCAACGGGTCCGGCACCCCATACTCCCGCAGCACCCCCCACAAAAACCCCCGAGGGACCCGGTCGAAAGCCTTCTCCAAGTCCACAAAGCACATGTAGACTGGTTGGGCAAACTCCCAGGACCTCTCCAGTAGTCTTGCAAGGGTAAAGAGCTGGTCCACTGTTCCACGACCGGGACGGAATCCGCACTGCTCGTCTTGAATCTGAGGTTCGACAAGCGGTTGGAGCCTCCTTTCCAGCACCCTGGCATAAGCTTTTCCCGGGAGGCTGAGCAGTGTGATGCCACGATAGTTTGAGCACACTCTCCGGTCCCCCTTCTTGAAGATGGGAACCACCACCCTGGTCTGCCAGTCCATGGGCACTGTTCCCGACCCCCATGCGACACTGAAAAGGCGTGTCAACCAAGACAGCCCAACATCGTCCAGCGCTTTCAGCATCTCAGGGCGGATCTCATCCACCCCTGGCGCCTTGCCACCAAGGAGCTTTTTGACTACCTTAGCGACCTCTGCCAAGGATATGGGAGAAACCACCCCAAAGACTTCCAGCGCTGCCCCCTCTCCGGGGGACATGTTAGCCGGGTTTAGGAGTTCCTCAAAGTGCTCTTTCCACCGCCCGACGATGTCCCCAGTCCGGGTCAGCAGTTCCCCCCCCCCCTGCTGAGAACAGCCTGGGGTAGGCCCTGCTTTCCCTTCCTGAGCCGTTGGATGGTTTGCCAGAACTTCCTTGAGGCCAACCGAAAGTCCTTCTCCATGGCCTCCCCGAACTCCTCCCATGCCCGAGTTTTAGCATCCGCGACCATCGCAGCTGCAGCCCTTCTGGCCTGCCGGTACCCGTCAGCTGCTTCAGGAGACCCCTGGGCCAGCCAGGCCCGAAAGGCCTCCTTCTTCAGTTTGACGGCTTCCCTCACCCCCGGTGTCCACCACCGGGTTCTCGGGTTGCCGCCACGACAAGCACCGATGACCTTCCGGCCACAGCTCCGAGCAGCCGCGTCCACAATAGAGGCTTTGAACATGGTCCACTCGGGTTCCATGTCCCCAGCCTCCCTCGGGATTTGTGAGAAGTTCTTCCGGAGGTGGGAGTTGAAGACCTCCCGGACAGGATCCTTCGCCAGACGTTCCCAGTTCACCCTCACTACACGTTTGGGCTTGCCAGGTCTTTCTAGCCGACTCCCCCGCCATCTGATCCAACTCACCACCAGGTGGTGATCAGTTGACAGCTCTGCTCCTCTCTTCACCCGAGTGTCCAAGACATACGGCCGCAGATCAGATGATACGACTACAAAGTCGATCATTGATCTCCGGCCTAAGGTGTTCTGGTACCAGGTACACTTATGAGCCACCTTATGCTCGAACATGGTGTTTGTTATGGACAAACTGTGGCTAGCACAGAAGTCCAACAACAAAACACCATTCGGGTTCAGATCGGGCAAGCCGTTCCTCCCAATCACGCCCCGCCAGGTTTCTCTGTCATTGCCCACGTGAGCGTTGAAGTCTCCCAGGAGAACTATGGAGTCGGCATGCGGCGCCCTTTCCAGGACCCCTCCCACCGACTCCAAGAAGGCCGGATACTCCGAACTGCTGTTCGGTGCATAAGCACAAACAACAGTCAGAGCTTTATTCCCTGCAACCCGTAGGCGCAGGGAGGCGACCCTCTCGTTCTCCGGGGAAAACTCCAAGATAGCGGCGCTCAGCCGGGGGCTCGTGAGTATCCCCACTCCCGCCCGGCGCCTCTCACCCTGGGCAACTCCAGAAAAGGACAAAGTCCAACCCTTCTCCAAGAGCTTGGTTCCAGAGCCCACGCTGTGCGTGGAGGTGAGCCCAACTATATCTAGCTGGTACCGCTCCACCTCCTCCACCAGCTCCGGCTCTTTCCCCCGAGACCTGTTTGCCTTGGGAGACCCTACCAGGGGCTGACGCCCCGGACAACATAGCTCCCAGGATCACTGAGCCACTCAAACTCCTCCACCACGTTAAGGTGGCGATTCATAGGAGTTAAAAAAAATAAAATAAAAAAAAAAAAGCCCTTTTTCCGAAAATGAAAAAGTGGTCATACCCACTAATACTAAAACAGGCCTAGCTCCTCAACCACAAGGGCTATTTGAATACTTTAAAGTGATACAATACAGTAACCCTTGTGAGAGTACGTGTATATAGTAAAAAACAACAACATTGGACATCGTTTTCAGCAAAAAGTATGTAATATTTTAGAAAAATATTTTGAGCGATGAAAATGGCTGGGAATCGGCGAGTAGCATGTTGCTAACGGTATGAACAAATATTTTTCCCAAAACTTGGGGAGCTCTTTGGGTCATTTTCGACACATCTTGCTCATACTTATGGATTATGTTCCTGAATATTGTCGAATTATGTTGAAAACATGAAAGGTTTACTTTTTTGAAAGACAAGGACCTGCCTTAAGGTCAAGGGGACCCTAGTTTTTAAAGAGTAAAAATAAATAAATGTCCCTTTCTGTTCCTGGTTTAGCTCCTCTGGTTCCATAGTTCCTGTCTCTAAAATGAGATGTTCTGTTCTCATTTTGGGAATATCGCTTATTCCCTTTCTGCCGGAGAGTTCTCCGCCTCCATGCCTTCAACAAAGCGCCGCAGTCGCGTTTAGAGCGATGACGTTCGTTTGCGTTTGCAGGATTCGGAGCCGGATTCGGTGCGCGGCCACCAGATGGCGGCGTTGCGCTCGCTGTGTCTGCCGCGCCTCAGCTTCCTGCTGCTCAGCGTGCTGCAGAACTCCTCCAGACACCAGGAGGCGCTGCGCCTCGCGGACATCATCTCCTCCGACCAGCACCGCCTCTACCAGGTAACCAGCCCCGTTTGATCGGCCCTGTACGATCAGTTCATGTGTTTTTAGTTCGTTTTTTTTTTAACCACACCGGAACCTTTTTAACTGTGTGTGTTCAGGTTTTCGCAAAAGAGGACCTCAGGAGGTTTCTCCAGAAGTTGAGGGAGTCGTCGCTCTCTTTGTTGGACCGAGGACTCGACCCGCTGGGCTACGAGTTACAGCCATGAACACACACACACACACACACACACACACACACACACACACATACACACACACACACACACACACACACACACACACACACACACACACACACACACACACACACACACTGAGCAGTGTTTGAATCACTGTTGTTTTTTTTGTTCATCTTTTTTTTCTAAATAAAAGCCTGTGTTTTCCTGCAGTGGTTTAGTGTGAACTTTTAATTTGAAGAAGGTCGTCGCAAACTTTTTAATGTTGTTATTGTTTTGTGGCTTCCGTCTCATTGAATTGTAAAGACTATGCAGTTGTTTTACAGCAGTGGAATGGGTGTGCGTACGGTATCAGAGCACAGTAAAGGCTGCTGCACATGATGGTCTGTAATGCAACGGGATCGGGGCTACAGGGGAAAAAATATTCTCCAGTAAATCTTCCAGCTCTCACCAAGGTCTGAACTCACTATTTAAACTGGCCAATCAGAACCCTCGGCACCAAACGCTTGAAGAAACCCTCCCTGAGTGCTAGCATACAGTTAGCACAGGGCTAGCGTAGCCGAACATGTGACTAGCATCAGGTGTACACTTAGCACACGGCTAATAGTAGCTCTGGTTACCACCTAGCAAACATAACTTGGCAAATGTATGGTTAGCACACAGCTAACACAAGACTAGCCAACATCTAGCCAACACGTCTAGATGTTAGCACACAGCTAACCCGTAGCTAACAACTGGCTAACAAAGCCAGTGATTGGTTAGCACACACCTTGCACAAGGCTAACATATAGCTATCATCTGGTAAACACAGCTAGTATTTGGTTAGCTCACAGCTAGGGAAAGGCTAACATCTAGCCAACACACCTAGATGTTAGCACACAGCTAACACAAGGCTAGCCAACACACTCAGACGTTAGCACACAGCTAACCCATGGTCAACACCTGACTAACAAAGCCATTATATGGTTAGCACACACCTAGCACAATGCTAACACAGAGCGAACATCTGGCTAACAGAACCAATACTTGTTTAGCTCACAAGCTAACACAAGGCTACCACAAGTATATATTTAGGGCTAACACAGCTAGCTGGTATTCAGTTATCACGTGGTTAGCATTCCCCATTTTATGACTAACGTTACACAACAGTCCTGTTGGTGGTGGTAACTACAGTTACTGCAGGAATGTTGATCAACGTTATTGATCGGAAGAAAACTTTGTTTTTAAGGTCATTTCAATAAGATTTATGGAAAACGTCATGATTAAAAACGTCCAGTAACATTATTAGACATTTCTATAATTTTCCCAGAAAATATTCTAGGAAGTAAATATATAAATACATGTGAGTAAAAGTATATGTTAGTAAATATATAAATGTGTGAGTAAATCTACAAGTCTGCATTAACATGCGCTGTGATTGGTCAGTGGGTCAGCGTGACTTTAGCCAACAGAAAGCTAGCTAGCTGCTAGCAGAACTCAGTAGAGCAAGAAGAATTCAGCCTGAAACATAAGAGAAGTTATACATGTTTAGTGTTTTAACACTCAATGGCTGAAGGAGGAGGAGAAACGGACTAGCTGGTGGATTTACTAAATGGAGAAGGAGCTGTTACTGGAACTGAAGCGCACCGATAAACTGAACAAACGCGTCATTGAACTGTTTAACAAAGAGAGGAGGATGGACTTTGTCTTTAAGTGACGGCATGTGGTGAGTGAATGTTGTTGCTGTTGTTGTTGACCGTTGGGCCGGGGCTGGTCCCGCTACCCGGGAGCTAGCTGCTGCAGCTAACGCTGACAACAGTTTTCATTTTTGTACTGAATTTTCAGTATTGTTTACTTGAGCTCAAATAGTGCAGCCGGGCGATCTTTAACTGCCAGGCGGTAGTTAAAGATCGCTAATATTAATGCCTCGTCGGAGTTCATACCACACGAAAACAGGAAGGAAGTGGTGAAGTAATAAAGCCCGCCTCTTGCTTCATCCGATTGGCTGCCCTGGCCGAGTGTGACATTGATGAGCTGTGCGACTCCGCGCAAGGCGCTTAAAGTTGAGAATATTTCAACTTTTAAGCGCGCCGAAAAAACGCTCGAAAAACGCGTCGCGCGGCATTTAAAAAGCGCGCATGAAAGGCGCGCCGTACCATAGGGAAACAATGGTTTTGCTAGCGACGCGTTTTTGAGAGTCGGAAACTGTGGTTCAAATTGATTTGATAGTCTGGTGTGAACGGCCCCTAAAAGTGCATCTAGACTTTTTATATCCAGGAATTTATGTCACAATTCTAAAAAAGTGTTCAATACTTTGAGATAAACACTTTAGGCCCAAGTCAAGGTAGAATAAACTACCGCAAAAGTTGAGTTATAAACCGTTCCTACCTTGGTTGTCTCCACGCTGTAAGAAGCTAGCGCTGCTGCTAGCTCCCCGCTGTAGCCAGCTAGCGCTGCTGCTAACTCCCCGCTAGCTCTCCACTCATTATTCATGTTTTCTATGTCCCTATATTACAAATACATTAACACTATTATAATGAGTATGAATACATTAACATAATTCCATGTATTATTATTATGAATCAATATTAACTCTGACTCTCTGCTGGTCCACCTCTGTGCAGGGAGCTTCATGTATTCAACACAAACCGGTGATTCACAAAGAGATATATTACCAGTAAATAATGCTCATATTAAATATATCCATAAACCCGTCATTGATAAATATCACGTTTGTTTTCATTGTAGAATATCATTATTTATAACAGAATAATTAGTCGTTAACCCTAAAATATAATTTGAAAGATCTTTTATTGTTAAAATAACAACGTAAAGTACAAGTACTTCTTCGCTATAGTCACCATCATGTCATACAATTGTTCTAACACTAAATATATTTAAGGCGGAAACTGTGGTTCAAATTGATTTGATAGTTTATTTCAATCGTTGTTTTTGTTTCGGGAAAACCCTGATCACCAGGATAACAAACCCAAAATGGATGAAAGGTAAATGAACGGCGCTTGTTTCACACCACACGCTGTCATTCACCCATTCACACCCATTCATACACTCACACTCTACCATCACGGTAGAGTCTTCCTTCAGAGCATGAAAGTAGTCCTGAAGGGAGGCTCTCCATCACGGTAGAGTCTCCGTCTAGGACTACATTCACACTCTGAAGGGAGGCTCTCCATCACGGTAGAGTCTCCCTCTAGGACTACATTCACACTCTGAAGGGAGGCTCTCCATCACGGTAGAGTCTCCGTCTAGGACTACATTCACACACTGAAGGGAGTCTCTCCATCACGGTAGAGTCTCCGTCTAGGACTACATTCACACTCTGAAGGGAGGCTCTCCATCACGGTAGAGTCTCCCTCTAGGACTACATTCATGCACTGAAGGGAGGCTCTCCATCACGGTAGAGTCTCCGTCTAGGACTATAATCATGCACTGAAGGGAGGCTCTCCATCACGGTAGAGTCTCCGTCTAGGACTACATTCATGCACTGAAGGGAGGCTCTCCATCACGGTAGAGTCTCCGTCTAGGACTATATTCATGCACTGAAGGGAGGCTCTCCATCACGGTAGAGTCTCCCTCCAGGACTACATTCATGCACTGAAGGGAGGCTCTCCATCACGGTAGAGTCTCCGTCTAGGACTAGGTCGCCCACGGGAGAAGGGTTGGGAGAGGGGCGAGATGGAACGGGAGAGGAGTGAGAAGGGATGATAGAGGAGTGAGATGGAACGGGAGAGGAGCGAGAAGGGATGATAGAGGAGTGAGATGGAACGGGAGAGGAGCGAGATGGGATGATAGAGGAGCGAGATGGAACGGGAGAGGAGCGAGAAGGGATGATAGAGGAGCGAGATAGCTGTTTTCTCTTCATCTTCGTGAGCTCCGTCTCCCTGTCCTCCATCATTCTTCCAAAAAATCCTAAATTCTTCCTCTTCTGCCTCAGGCACACGTTCTCCAGGACCAGGATTTCATTTTTTAGACTTTGCTCCTGTGCCTCCTGTCTCTGCTGCACACAGGACTTGTCCTTCTTGATGGAAGACTCCAAGCGATTTTTCTCGTTGGTGTTCTCCTCCTGAAGAGAGTCTACCTTGTCCTTCCAGGTCGTGTTGCACAGCTTTAACTGCTCGCTGAAGCGCTGGCTTTCCGACTTAAGTTCCGCCTGGAGACCGACGACCTTTTCCTCCAGGTGGCTCAAGTCATCCTTATGCTTAGCCGCCAGTGCCTCAGTCCTCTTGCTCTCCTCGTCCTGGTATTTAATAGACTTTAGCTGCAGAGCCCTATACGTCTTCTGCCAGGTGTCTTCTTTGACCTCAAGTTTATAAGAGAGATACACCTTGTCTTTCATCAGCCCGTGTATTTTGTTGTTGGCCTTCGTACACTGGCTGATTATCCGGGCTTGAGATTCAAGTTTGGCCGTGAGTCTCTCTGACTTGTTTCTCTCCTCCTCCAGGTCTCGGGTGAAGTTTAGCTCCAGAGCCTCAAATCTTTCCTTCCACGCCTCGTCGCTGTGGCGCAACAGCTGCTTTTGGAGCTCCAGCTCACGGGAGGCCTTGCCCCTCTCGGTGATCAGCTGGCCCAGAAGTGTACTTGACTTGTTCCTCTCCTCCTCCAGGTCTCTGATTGCCCTCAGCTCCAGAGCCGAACACTTCCTCTCCAAGGCCTTATTGCTCTGATATAACTCTTGCATTAGGTCAAAGGTGTGTGCACTGTCCTGAGGGTGATCCTGATCTCCACTCATGGTGTCCTTGTCTGAATCAGGCTGCACAGGTGCGGCGGATTTGTCTTCACTTGAACTCATCATGTTTGAAGATTTTACTTGTCGATTAAAGATATTCGTGGTCTTCAAAACTCTGTCTTGTTAGTGAAATCCTGGTTTTCTTCGTTCCTTTGAAGGATCCGCTTCAACTGGTTTGAGAGAGACTGCGTCTCTGTGGCTATAAGAGAGTTCTAGAATCCAGATTCTAGAATTGCCTTTGAATAGAACTATGATGTCACAAGTCATGCATGGCCAGCCTTCAGGGGCTTTCCATCGCCATGGGAACAACAATGATACAAACCAAGATGGCATCATATGGCATATATATATATGTGTGTTCATATATATATATACAGTGGTGTATAAAGTACACAAAAGTCGTACTTGAGTAAAGATACCTTACTGGAAAATTACTCCAGTAAAAGTAAAAGTCACCTATTAAAATACTACTTGAGTAAAAGTCTTAAAGTATCTGATATTTTCTGTACTTAAGTATCAAAAGTATTTTTATGATATAAAATGTACTTAAGTATTGAAAGTAAAAGTACAAGTACATGATTTTAATAAAAAAGCAAAGGGTCTGAATTTTGAGAATTATGAAGTTTATTCTTTTAAGTGCTGGTGCTCCATGACCAAGGACAAGGGGTTGTGTTGAAAATAACTGTGTTGGCTGTGATCCATCCATATATATTATGTTCAACATAATATATTGTACCTAAGTATACTTTTGCATCTACTATGAACTTATCATCATAATTCTCCAAAAAGCAATATGACACTATGAAGGAGTTGTAACAGTGTATGAGTATGCTCATTCCGTCCGGTACCGGGCCGTGGGGCCCTTGGTACCGGGCCATGGGGCCCTTGGGCCCTTGGGCCATTGGTACCGGGCCGTGGGACCCTTGGTACCGGGCCATGGGGCCCTTGGGCCCTTGGGCCATTGATTCTCAAAAAGAAGAAGAAGAATTAGTAGAAGAAGATAATGATGCAGTTGACTCCCAAATCAAAGAAGAAGGCTTGGTTGATCTGCAGTCTGTGGAGGATGTTGTAGAATATCAAAGTAGAATATCAAAGTAGAATATCAAAGTGATCAACACGGCCCTTGGTACCGGGCCGTGGGGCCCTTGGTACCGGGCCGTGGGGCCCTTGGTACCAAGGGCCGCACAGAAAGAATGAATGAAAGATTAGATAAATCACCATAGCAACACAGCCAAAAATGTAAACCTGCTCCAGAGCAGGTTTACTGAAATTCACTGGATAAGCTGGAGTCCGGTAAAGTTGGAAAGAGATTCACAGATTCAGACTTCCCGGATCAATAACTCTTTCTCTAAACGGTGTTAAAACACAAACGACACCTCTCTGTAATCGCAGTGATGCAGACAACAAGCTACAACCTTCATTTTACCAAAACGGGTCGTTCTCCGAGCTGTACGGATAACATTGGTCTCTATGTGCAGCGGCTGTGAGAAAGGTAAGACAGAAAAAAACATATCCATCCATCCATTATCAGCCGCTTATCCGGGGTCGGGTCGCGGTGGCAGCAGGTTCAGCAGGCCGACCCAGGCTTCCCTCTCACCCGCAACACTTTCCAGCTCATTCTGGGGGATCCCGAGGCGTTCCAAGGCCAGCCGGGAGATATAATCCCTCCAGCGTGTCCTCGGTCTTCCCCGGGGTCTCCTACCAGTTGGACGTGCCTGGAAAACCTCTAATGGGAGGCGTCCAGGAGGCATCCTGACTAGATGCCCGAACCACCTCAGCTGACTCCTTTCGACACGAAGGAGCAGCGACTCGACTCCAAGCTCCCTCCTGATGTCCGAGCTCCTTACCCTATCTCTAAGGGTGAGCCCGGCCACCCTGCGGAGGAAGCTCATTTCGGCCGCTTGTATTCGAGATCTCGTTCTTTCGGTCACGACCCAGAGTTCGTGACCATAGGTGAGGGTTGGAACATAGACCGACCAGTAAAGGGAGAGCTTCGCCTTCCGGCTCAGCTCCCTCTTCACCAGGACGGACCGGTACAGCGCCTGTTTTATTGCTGCAGCCGCACCGATCCGTCTGTCGATCTCCCGCTCCACCTTACCCTCACTCGTGAACAAGACCCCGAGATACTTGAACTCCTTCGCTTGGGGTAGGCAGTTTGTCCCCACCTGGAGGGAGCAATCCACCGGTTTCCGGCAGAGCACCATGGCCTCAGATTTGGAGGCGCTAACTCTCATCCCTGCCGCTTCACACTCGGCTGCAAAACGCCCCAGTGAATGCTGGAGGTCACAGTCCGAGGAGGCAAACAGGACCACATCATCCGCGAACAGCAGATAGGCGATCCCGAGACTCCCGAACCGGATCCTCTCCGCCCCCTGGCTGCGCCTAGATATCCTGTCCATGAAGGTCACGAACAGGACCGGTGATAAAGGGCAGCCCTGGCGGAGGCCAACACCCACCGGGAACGTGTCTGACTTATTACCGAGGATACGAACACAGCTCCTACTGCAGGCGTACAAAGACCGGATAGCCCGTGCCAACGGGTCCGGCACCCCATACTCCCGCAGCACCCCCCACAAAAACCCTCGAGGGACCCGGTCGAAAGCCTTCTCCAAGTCCACAAAGCACATGTAGACTGGTTGGGCAAACTCCCAGGACCTCTCCAGTAGTCTTGCAAGGGTAAAGAGCTGGTCCACTGTTCCACGACCGGGACGGAATCCGCACTGCTCGTCTTGAATCTGAGGTTCGACAAGCGGTCGGAGCCTCCTTTCCAGCACCCTGGCATAAGCTTTTCCCGGGAGGCTGAGCAGTGTGATGCCACGATAGTTTGAGCACACTCTCCGGTCCCCCTTCTTGAAGATGGGAACCACCACCCCGGTCTGCCAGTCCATGGGCACTGTTCCCGACCCCCATGCGACACTGAAAAGGCGTGTCAACCAAGACAGCCCAACATCGTCCAGCGCTTTCAGCATCTCAGGGCGGATCTCATCCACCCTTGGCGCCTTGCCACCAAGGAGCTTTTTGACTACCTTAGCGACCTCTGCCAAGGATATGGGAGAAACCACCCCAAAGACTTCCGGCAAAGTGCTCTTTCCACCGCCCGACGATGTCCCCAGTCCAGGTCAGCAGTCCCCCCCCCCCCCCCCCGCTGAGAACAGCCTGGGGTAGGCCCTGCTTTCCCTTCCTGAGCCGTCGGATGGTTTGCCAGAACTTCCTTGAGGCCAACCGAAAGTCCTTCTCCATGGCCTCCCCGAACTCCTCCCATGCCCGAGTTTTAGCATCCGCGACCATCGCAGCTGCAGCCCTTCTGGCCTGCCAGTACCCGTCAGCTGCTTCAGGAGACCCCTGGACCAGCCAGGCCCGAAAGGCCTCCTTCTTCAGTTTGACGGCTTCCCTCACCCCCGGTGTCCACCACCGGGTTCTCGGGCTGCCGCCACGACAAGCACCGATGACCTTCCGGCCACAGCTCCGAGCAGCCGCGTCCACAATAGAGGCTTTGAACATGGTCCACTCGGCCCAGCCTCCCTCGGGATTTGTGAGAAGTTCTTCCGGAGGTGGGAGTTGAAGACCTCCCGGACAGGATCCTTCGCCAGACGTTCCCAGTTCACCCTCACTACACGTTTGGGCTTGCCAGGTCTTTCTAGCCGACTCCCCCGCCATCTGATCCAACTCACCACCAGGTGGTGATCAGTTGACAGCTCTGCTCCTCTCTTCACCCGAGTGTCCAAGACATACGGCCGCAGATCAGATGATACGACTACAAAGTCGATCATTGATCTCCGGCCTAAGGTGTTCTGGTACCAGGTACACTTATGAGCCACCTTATGCTCGAACATGGTGTTTGTTATGGACAAACTGTGGCTAGCACAGAAGTCCAACAACAAAACACCATTCGGGTTCAGATCGGGCAAGCCGTTCCTCCCAATCACGCCCCGCCAGGTTTCTCTGTCATTGCCCACGTGAGCGTTGAAGTCTCCCAGGAGAACTATGGAGTCGGCAGGCGGCGCCCTTTCCAGGACCCCTCCCACCGACTCCAAGAAGGCCGGATACTCCGAACTGCTGTTCGGTGCATAAGCACAAACAACAGTCAGAGCTTTATTCCCTGCAACCCGTAGGCGCAGGGAGGCGACCCTCTCGTTCTCCGGGGAAAACTCCAACATAGCGGCGCTCAGCCGGGGGCTCGTGAGCATCCCCACTCCCGCCCGGCGCCTCTCACCCTGGGCAACTCCAGAAAAGGACAAAGTCCAACCCTTCTCCAAGAGCTTGGTTCCAGAGCCCACGCTGTGCGTGGAGGTGAGCCCAACTATATCTAGCTGGTACCGCTCCACCTCCTCCACCAGCTCCGGCTCTTTCCCCCGAGACCTGTTTGCCTTGGGAGACCCTACCAGGGGCTGACGCCCCGGACAACATAGCTCCCAGGATCACTGAGCCACTCAAACTCCTCCACCACGTTAAGGTGGCGATTCATAGGAGTTAAAAAAAAAAAAATAAAAAAAAAAGCCCTTTTTCCGAAAATGAAAAAGTGGTCATACCCACTAATATTAAAACAGGCCTAGCTCCTCAACCACAAGGGCTATTTGAATACTTTAAAGTGATACAATACAGTAACCCTTGTGAGAGTACGTGTATATAGTAAAAAACAACAACATTGGACATCGTTTTCAGCAAAAAGTATGTAATATTTTAGAAAAATATTTTGAGCGATGAAAATGGCTGGGAATCGGCGAGTAGCATGTTGCTAACGGTATGAACAAATATTTTTCCCAAAACTTGGGGAGCTCTTTGGGTCATTTTCGACACATCTTGCTCATACTTATGGATTATGTTCCTGAATATTGTCGAATTATGTTGAAAACATGAAAGGTTTACTTTTTTGAAAGACAAGGACCTGCCTTAAGGTCAAGGGGACCCTAGTTTTTAAAGAGTAAAAATAAATAAATGTCCCTTTCTGTTCCTGGTTTAGCTCCTCTGGTTCCATAGTTCCTGTCTCTAAAATGAAATGTTCTGTTCTCATTTTGGGAATATCGCTTATTCCCTTTCTGCCGGAGAGTTCTCCGCCTCCATGCCTTCAACAAAGCGCCGCAGTCGCGTTTAGAGCGATGACGTTCGTTTGCGTTTGCAGGATTCGGAGCCGGATTCGGTGCGCGGCCACCAGATGGCGGCGTTGCGCTCGCTGTGTCTGCCGCGCCTCAGCTTCCTGCTGCTCAGCGTGCTGCAGAACTCCTCCAGACACCAGGAGGCGCTGCGCCTCGCGGACATCATCTCCTCCGACCAGCACCGCCTCTACCAGGTAACCAGCCCCGTTTGATCGGCCCTGTACGATCAGTTCATGTGTTTTTAGTTCGTTTTTTTTTTTAACCACACCGGAACCTTTTTAACTGTGTGTGTTCAGGTTTTTGCAAAAGAGGACCTCAGGAGGTTTCTCCAGAAGTTGAGGGAGTCGTCGCTCTCTTTGTTGGACCGAGGACTCGACCCGCTGGGCTACGAGTTACAGCCATGAACACACACACACACACACACACACACACACACACACACACACACACACACACACACACACACACACACACACACACACACACACACACACACACACACTGAGCAGTGTTTGAATCACTGTTGTTTTTTTTGTTCATCTTTTTTTTCTAAATAAAAGCCTGTGTTTTCCTGCAGTGGTTTAGTGTGAACTTTTAATTTGAAGAAGGTCGTCGCAAACTTTTTAATGTTGTTATTGTTTTGTGGCTTCCGTCTCATTGAATTGTAAAGACTATGCAGTTGTTTTACAGCAGTGGAATGGGTGTGCGTACGGTATCAGAGCACAGTAAAGGCTGCTGCACATGATGGTCTGTAATGCAACGGGATCGGGGCTACAGGGGAAAAAATATTCTCCAGTAAATCTTCCAGCTCTCACCAAGGTCTGAACTCACTATTTAAACTGGCCAATCAGAACCCTCGGCACCAAACGCTTGAAGAAACCCTCCCTGAGTGCTAGCATACAGTTAGCACAGGGCTAGCATAGCCGAACATGTGACTAGCATCAGGTGTACACTTAGCACACGGCTAATAGTAGCTCTGGTTACCACCTAGCAAACATAACTTGGCAAATGTATGGTTAGCACACAGCTAACACAAGACTAGCCAACATCTAGCCAACACGTCTAGATGTTAGCACACAGCTAACCCGTAGCTAACAACTGGCTAACAAAGCCAGTGATTGGTTAGCACACACCTTGCACAAGGCTAACATATAGCTATCATCTGGTAAACACAGCTAGTATTTGGTTAGCTCACAGCTAGGGAAAGGCTAACATCTAGCCAACACACCTAGATGTTAGCACACAGCTAACACAAGGCTAGCCAACACACTCAGACGTTAGCACACAGCTAACCCATGGTCAACACCTGACTAACAAAGCCATTATATGGTTAGCACACACCTAGCACAATGCTAACACAGAGCGAACATCTGGCTAACAGAACCAATACTTGTTTAGCTCACAAGCTAACACAAGGCTACCACAAGTATATATTTAGGGCTAACACAGCTAGCTGGTATTCAGTTATCACGTGGTTAGCATTCCCCATTTTATGACTAACGTTACACAACAGTCCTGTTGGTGGTGGTAACTACAGTTACTGCAGGAATGTTGATCAACGTTATTGATCGGAAGAAAACTTTGTTTTTAAGGTCATTTCAATAAGATTTCTGGAAAACGTCATGATTAAAAACATCCAGTAACATTATTAGACATTTCTATAATTTTCCCAGAAAATATTCTAGAAAGTAAATATATAAATACATGTGAGTAAAAGTATATGTTAGTAAATATATAAATCTGTGAGTAAATCTATAAGTCTGCATTAACATGCGCTGTGATTGGTCAGTGGGTCAGCGTGACTTTAGCCAACAGAAAGCTAGCTAGCTGCTAGCAGAACTCAGTAGAGCAAGAAGAATTCAGCCTGAAACATAAGAGAAGTTATACATGTTTAGTGTTTTAACACTCAATGGCTGAAGGAGGAGGAGAAACGGACTAGCTGGTGGATTTACTAAATGGAGAAGGAGCTGTTACTGGAACTGAAGCGCACCGATAAACTGAACAAACGCGTCATTGAACTGTTTAACAAAGAGAGGAGGATGGACTTTGTCTTTAAGTGACGGCATGTGGTGAGTGAATGTTGTTGCTGTTGTTGTTGACCGTTGGGCCGGGGCTGGTCCCGCTACCCGGGAGCTAGCTGCTGCAGCTAACGCTGACAACAGTTTTCATTTTTGTACTGAATTTTCAGTATTGTTTACTTGAGCTCAAATAGTGCAGCCGGGCGATCTTTAACTGCCAGGCGGTAGTTAAAGATCGCTAATATTAATGCCTCGTCGGAGTTCATACCACACGAAAACAGGAAGGAAGTGGTGAAGTAATAAAGCCCGCCTCTTGCTTCATCCGATTGGCTGCCCTGGCCGAGTGTGACATTGATGAGCTGTGCGACTCCGCGCAAGGCGCTTAAAGTTGAGAATATTTCAACTTTTAAGCGCGCCGAAAGAACGCTCGAAAAACGCGTCGCGCGGCATTTAAAAAGCGCGCATGAAAGGCGCGCCGTACCATAGGGAAACAATGGTTTTGCTAGCGACGCGTTTTTGAGAGTCGGAAACTGTGGTTCAAATTGATTTGATAGTCTGGTGTGAACGGCCCCTAAAAGTGCATCTAGACTTTTTATATCCAGGAATTTATGTCACAATTCTAAAAAAGTGTTCAATACTTTGAGATAAACACTTTAGGCCCAAGTCAAGGTAGAATAAACTACCGCAAAAGTTGGGTTATAAACCGTTCCTACCTTGGTTGTCTCCACGCTGTAAGAAGCTAGCGCTGCTGCTAGCTCCCCGCTGTAGCCAGCTAGCGCTGCTGCTAGCTCCCCGCTAGCTCTCCACTCATTATTCATGTTTTCTATGTCCCTATATTACAAATACATTAACACTATTATAATGAGTATGAATACATTAACATAATTCCATGTATTATTATTATGAATCAATATTAACTCTGACTCTCTGCTGGTCCACCTCTGTGCAGGGAGCTTCATGTATTCAACACAAACCGGTGATTCACAAAGAGATATATTACCAGTAAATAATGCTCATATTAAATATATCCATAAACCCGTCATTGATAAATATCACGTTTGTTTTCATTGTAGAATATCATTATTTATAACAGAATAATTAGTCGTTAACCCTAAAATATAATTTGAAAGATCTTTTATTGTTAAAATAACAACGTAAAGTACAAGTACTTCTTCGCTATAGTCACCATCATGTCATACAATTGTTCTAACACTAAATATATTTAAGGCGGAAACTGTGGTTCAAATTGATTTGATAGTTTATTTCAATCGTTGTTTTTGTTTTGGGAAAACCCTGATCACCAGGATAACAAACCCAAAATGGATGAAAGGTAAATGAACGGCGCTTGTTTCACACCACACGCTGTCATTCACCCATTCACACCCATTCATACACTCACACTCTACCATCACGGTAGAGTCTTCCTTCAGAGCATGAAAGTAGTCCTGAAGGGAGGCTCTCCATCACGGTAGAGTCTCCGTCTAGGACTACATTCACACTCTGAAGGGAGGCTCTCCATCACGGTAGAGTCTCCCTCTAGGACTACATTCACACTCTGAAGGGAGGCTCTCCATCACGGTAGAGTCTCCGTCTAGGACTACATTCACACACTGAAGGGAGGCTCTCCATCACGGTAGAGTCTCCGTCTAGGACTACATTCACACTCTGAAGGGAGGCTCTCCATCACGGTAGAGTCTCCCTCTAGGACTACATTCATGCACTGAAGGGAGGCTCTCCATCACGGTAGAGTCTCCGTCTAGGACTACATTCATGCACTGAAGGGAGGCTCTCCATCACGGTAGAGTCTCCGTCTAGGACTATATTCATGCACTGAAGGGAGGCTCTCCATCACGGTAGAGTCTCCCTCCAGGACTACATTCATGCACTGAAGGGAGGCTCTCCATCACGGTAGAGTCTCCGTCTAGGACTAGGTCGCCCACGGGAGAAGGGTTGGGAGAGGGGCGAGATGGAACGGGAGAGGAGTGAGAAGGGATGATAGAGGAGTGAGATGGAACGGGAGAGGAGCGAGAAGGGATGATAGAGGAGTGAGATGGAACGGGAGAGGAGCGAGATGGGATGATAGAGGAGCGAGATGGAACAGGAGAGGAGCGAGAAGGGATGATAGAGGAGCGAGATAGCTGTTTTCTCTTCATCTTCGTGAGCTCCGTCTCCCTGTCCTCCATCATTCTTCCAAAAAATCCTAAATTCTTCCTCTTCTGCCTCAGGCACACGTTCTCCAGGACCAGGATTTCATTTTTTAGACTTTGCTCCTGTGCCTCCTGTCTCTGCTGCACACAGGACTTGTCCTTCTTGATGGAAGACTCCAAGCGATTTTTCTCGTTGGTGTTCTCCTCCTGAAGAGAGTCTACCTTGTCCTTCCAGGTCGTGTTGCACAGCTTTAACTGCTCGCTGAAGCGCTGGCTTTCCGACTTAAGTTCCGCCTGGAGACCGACGACCTTTTCCTCCAGGTGGCTCAAGTCATCCTTATGCTTAGCCGCCAGTGCCTCAGTCCTCTTGCTCTCCTCATCCTGGTATTTAATAGACTTTAGCTGCAGAGCCCTATACGTCTTCTGCCAGGTGTCTTCTTTGACCTCAAGTTTATAAAAGAGATACACCTTGTCTTTCATCAGCCCGTGTATTTTGTTGTTGGCCTTCGTACACTGGCTGATTATCCGGGCTTGAGATTCAAGTTTGGCCGTGAGTCTCTCTGACTTGTTTCTCTCCTCCTCCAGGTCTCGGGTGAAGTTTAGCTCCAGAGCCTCAAATCTTTCCTTCCACGCCTCGTCGCTGTGGCGCGACAGCTGCTTTTGGAGCTCCAGCTCACGGGAGGCCTTGCCCCTCTCGGTGATCAGCTGGCCCAGAAGTGTACTTGACTTGTTCCTCTCCTCCTCCAGGTCTCTGATTGCCCTCAGCTCCAGAGCCAAACACTTCCTCTCCAAGGCCTTATTGCTCTGATATAACTCTTGCATTAGGTCAAAGGTGTGTGCACTGTCCTGAGGGTGATCCTGATCTCCACTCATGGTGTCCTTGTCTGAATCAGGCTGCACAGGTGCGGCGGATTTGTCTTCACTTGAACTCATCATGTTTGAAGATTTTACTTGTCGATTAAAGATATTCGTGGTCTTCAAAACTCTGTCTTGTTAGTGAAATCCTGGTTTTCTTCGTTCCTTTGAAGGATCCGCTTCAACTGGTTTGAGAGAGACTGCGTCTCTGTGGCTATAAGAGAGTTCTAGAATCCAGATTCTAGAATTGCCTTTGAATAGAACTATGATGTCACAAGTCATGCATGGCCAGCCTTCAGGGGCTTTCCATCGCCATGGGAACAACAATGATACAAACCAAGATGGCATCATATGGCATATATATATGTGTGTTCATATATATATATATACAGTGGTGTATAAAGTACACAAAAGTCGTACTTGAGTAAAGATACCTTACTGGAAAATTACTCCAGTAAAAGTAAAAGTCACCTATTAAAATACTACTTGAGTAAAAGTCTTAAAGTATCTGATATTTTCTGTACTTAAGTATCAAAAGTATTTTTATGATATAAAATGTACTTAAGTATTGAAAGTAAAAGTACAAGTACATGATTTTAATAAAAAAAGCAAAGGGTCTGAATTTTGAGAATTATGAAGTTTATTCTTTTAAGTGCTGGTGCTCCATGACCAAGGACAAGGGGTTGTGTTGAAAATAACTGTGTTGGCTGTGATCCATCCATATATATTATGTTCAACATAATATATTGTACCTAAGTATACTTTTGCATCTACTATGAACTTATCATCATAATTCTCCAAAAAGCAATATGACACTATGAAGGAGTTGTAACAGTGTATGAGTATGCTCATTCCGTCCGGTACCGGGCCGTGGGGCCCTTGGTACCGGGCCATGGGGCCCTTGGGCCCTTGGGCCATTGGTACCGGGCCGTGGGACCCTTGGTACCGGGCCATGGGGCCCTTGGGCCCTTGGGCCATTGATTCTCAAAAAGAAGAAGAAGAATTAGTAGAAGAAGATAATGATGCAGTTGACTCCCAAATCAAAGAAGAAGGCTTGGTTGATCTGCAGTCTGTGGAGGATGTTGTAGAATATCAAAGTAGAATATCAAAGTAGAATATCAAAGTGATCAACACGGCCCTTGGTACCGGGCCGTGGGGCCCTTGGTACCAAGGGCCGCACAGAAAGAATGAATGAAAGATTAGATAAATCACCATAGCAACACAGCCAAAAATGTAAACCTGCTCCAGAGCAGGTTTACTGAAATTCACTGGATAAGCTGGAGTCCGGTAAAGTTGGAAAGAGATTCACAGATTCAGACTTCCCGGATCAATAACTCTTTCTCTAAACGGTGTTAAAACACAAACGACACCTCTCTGTAATCGCAGTGATGCAGACAACAAGCTACAACCTTCATTTTACCAAAACGGGTCGTTCTCCGAGCTGTACGGATAACATTGGTCTCTATGTGCAGCGGCTGTGAGAAAGGTAAGACAGAAAAAAACATATCCATCCATCCATTATCAGCCGCTTATCCGGGGTCGGGTTGCGGTGGCAGCAGGTTCAGCAGGCCGACCCAGGCTTCCCTCTCACCCGCAACACTTTCCAGCTCATTCTGGGGGATCCCGAGGCGTTCCAAGGCCAGCCGGGAGATATAATCCCTCCAGCGTGTCCTCGGTCTTCCCCGGGGTCTCCTACCAGTTGGACGTGCCTGGAAAACCTCTAATGGGAGGCGTCCAGGAGGCATCCTGACTAGATGCCCGAACCACCTCAGCTGACTCCTTTCGACACGAAGGAGCAGCGACTCGACTCCAAGCTCCCTCCTGATGTCCGAGCTCCTTACCCTATCTCTAAGGGTGAGCCCGGCCACCCTGCGGAGGAAGCTCATTTCGGCCGCTTGTATTCGAGATCTCGTTCTTTCGGTCACGACCCAGAGTTCGTGACCATAGGTGAGGGTTGGAACATAGACCGACCAGTAAATGGAGAGCTTCGCCTTCCGGCTCAGCTCCCTCTTCACCAGGACGGACCGGTACAGCGCCTGTTTTATTGCTGCAGCCGCACCGATCCGTCTGTCGATCTCCCGCTCCACCTTACCCTCACTCGTGAACAAGACCCCGAGATACTTGAACTCCTTCGCTTGGGGTAGGCAGTTTGTCCCCACCTGGAGGGAGCAATCCACCGGTTTCCGGCAGAGCACCATGGCCTCAGATTTGGAGGCGCTAACTCTCATCCCTGCCGCTTCACACTCGGCTGCAAAACGCCCCAGTGAATGCTGGAGGTCACAGTCCGAGGAGGCAAACAGGACCACATCATCCGCGAACAGCAGATAGGCGATCCCGAGACTCCCGAACCGGATCCTCTCCGCCCCCTGGCTGCGCCTAGATATCCTGTCCATGAAGGTCACGAACAGGACCGGTGATAAAGGGCAGCCCTGGCGGAGGCCAACACCCACCGGGAACGTGTCTGACTTATTACCGAGGATACGAACACAGCTCCTACTGCAGGCGTACAAAGACCGGATAGCCCGTGCCAACGGGTCCGGCACCCCATACTCCCGCAGCACCCCCCACAAAAACCCCCGAGGGACCCGGTCGAAAGCCTTCTCCAAGTCCACAAAGCACATGTAGACTGGTTGGGCAAACTCCCAGGACCTCTCCAGTAGTCTTGCAAGGGTAAAGAGCTGGTCCACTGTTCCACGACCGGGACGGAATCCGCACTGCTCGTCTTGAATCTGAGGTTCGACAAGCGGTCGGAGCCTCCTTTCCAGCACCCTGGCATAAGCTTTTCCCGGGAGGCTGAGCAGTGTGATGCCACGATAGTTTGAGCACACTCTCCGGTCCCCCTTCTTGAAGATGGGAACCACCACCCCGGTCTGCCAGTCCATGGGCACTGTTCCCGACCCCCATGCGACACTGAAAAGGCGTGTCAACCAAGACAGCCCAACATCGTCCAGCGCTTTCAGCATCTCAGGGCGGATCTCATCCACCCCTGGCGCCTTGCCACCAAGGAGCTTTTTGACTACCTTAGCTACCTCTGCCAAGGATATGGGAGAAACCACCCCAAAGACTTCCGGCAAAGTGCTCTTTCCACCGCCCGACGATGTCCCCAGTCCAGGTCAGCAGTCCCCCCCCCCCCCCCCGCTGAGAACAGCCTGGGGTAGGCCCTGCTTTCCCTTCCTGAGCCGTCGGATGGTTTGCCAGAACTTCCTTGAGGCCAACCGAAAGTCCTTCTCCATGGCCTCCCCGAACTCCTCCCATGCCCGAGTTTTAGCATCCGCGACCATCGCAGCTGCAGCCCTTCTGGCCTGCCGGTACCCGTCAGCTGCTTCAGGAGACCCCTGGGCCAGCCAGGCCCGAAAGGCCTCCTTCTTCAGTTTGACGGCTTCCCTCACCCCCGGTGTCCACCACCGGGTTCTCGGGTTGCCGCCACGACAAGCACCGATGACCTTCCGGCCACAGCTCCGAGCAGCCGCGTCCACAATAGAGGCTTTGAACATGGTCCACTCGGCCCAGCCTCCCTCGGGATTTGTGAGAAGTTCTTCCGGAGGTGGGAGTTGAAGACCTCCCGGACAGGATCCTTCGCCAGACGTTCCCAGTTCACCCTCACTACACGTTTGGGCTTGCCAGGTCTTTCTAGCCGACTCCCCCGCCATCTGATCCAACTCACCACCAGGTGGTGATCAGTTGACAGCTCTGCTCCTCTCTTCACCCGAGTGTCCAAGACATACGGCCGCAGATCAGATGATACGACTACAAAGTCGATCATTGATCTCCGGCCTAAGGTGTTCTGGTACCAGGTACACTTATGAGCCACCTTATGCTCGAACATGGTGTTTGTTATGGACAAACTGTGGCTAGCACAGAAGTCCAACAACAAAACACCATTCGGGTTCAGATCGGGCAAGCCGTTCCTCCCAATCACGCCCCGCCAGGTTTCTCTGTCATTGCCCACGTGAGCGTTGAAGTCTCCCAGGAGAACTATGGAGTCGGCAGGCGGCGCCCTTTCCAGGACCCCTCCCACCGACTCCAAGAAGGCCGGATACTCCGAACTGCTGTTCGGTGCATAAGCACAAACAACAGTCAGAGCTTTATTCCCTGCAACCCGTAGGCGCAGGGAGGCGACCCTCTCGTTCTCCGGGGAAAACTCCAACATAGCGGCGCTCAGCCGGGGGCTCGTGAGTATCCCCACTCCCGCCCGGCGCCTCTCACCCTGGGCAACTCCAGAAAAGGACAAAGTCCAACCCTTCTCCAAGAGCTTGGTTCCAGAGCCCACGCTGTGCGTGGAGGTGAGCCCAACTATATCTAGCTGGTACCGCTCCACCTCCTCCACCAGCTCCGGCTCTTTCCCCCGAGACCTGTTTGCCTTAGGAGACCCTACCAGGGGCTGACGCCCCGGACAACATAGCTCCCAGGATCACTGAGCCACTCAAACTCCTCCACCACGTTAAGGTGGCGATTCATAGGAGTTAAAAAAAATAAAAAATAAAAAAAAAAAAGCCCTTTTTCCGAAAATGAAAAAGTGGTCATACCCACTAATACTAAAACAGGCCTAGCTCCTCAACCACAAGGGCTATTTGAATACTTTAAAGTGATACAATACAGTAACCCTTGTGAGAGTACGTGTATATAGTAAAAAACAACAACATTGGACATCGTTTTCAGCAAAAAGTATGTAATATTTTAGAAAAATATTTTGAGCGATGAAAATGGCTGGGAATCGGCGAGTAGCATGTTGCTAACGGTATGAACAAATATTTTTCCCAAAACTTGGGGAGCTCTTTGGGTCATTTTCGACACATCTTGCTCATACTTATGGATTATGTTCCTGAATATTGTCGAATTATGTTGAAAACATGAAAGGTTTACTTTTTTGAAAGACAAGGACCTGCCTTAAGGTCAAGGGGACCCTAGTTTTTAAAGAGTAAAAATAAATAAATGTCCCTTTCTGTTCCTGGTTTAGCTCCTCTGGTTCCATAGTTCCTGTCTCTAAAATGAGATGTTCTGTTCTCATTTTGGGAATATCGCTTATTCCCTTTCTGCCGGAGAGTTCTCCGCCTCCATGCCTTCAACAAAGCGCCGCAGTCGCGTTTAGAGCGATGACGTTCGTTTGCGTTTGCAGGATTCGGAGCCGGATTCGGTGCGCGGCCACCAGATGGCGGCGTTGCGCTCGCTGTGTCTGCCGCGCCTCAGCTTCCTGCTGCTCAGCGTGCTGCAGAACTCCTCCAGACACCAGGAGGCGCTGCGCCTCGCGGACATCATCTCCTCCGACCAGCACCGCCTCTACCAGGTAACCAGCCCCGTTTGATCGGCCCTGTACGATCAGTTCATGTGTTTTTAGTTCGTTTTTTTTTTTAACCACACCGGAACCTTTTTAACTGTGTGTGTTCAGGTTTTCGCAAAAGAGGACCTCAGGAGGTTTCTCCAGAAGTTGAGGGAGTCGTCGCTCTCTTTGTTGGACCGAGGACTCGACCCGCTGGGCTACGAGTTACAGCCATGAACACACACACACACACACACACACACACACACACACACACACACACACACACACACACACACACACACACACACTGAGCAGTGTTTGAATCACTGTTGTTTTTTTTGTTCATCTTTTTTTTCTAAATAAAAGCCTGTGTTTTCCTGCAGTGGTTTAGTGTGAACTTTTAATTTGAAGAAGGTCGTCGCAAACTTTTTAATGTTGTTATTGTTTTGTGGCTTCCGTCTCATTGAATTGTAAAGACTATGCAGTTGTTTTACAGCAGTGGAATGGGTGTGCGTACGGTATCAGAGCACAGTAAAGGCTGCTGCACATGATGGTCTGTAATGCAACGGGATCGGGGCTACAGGGGAAAAAATATTCTCCAGTAAATCTTCCAGCTCTCACCAAGGTCTGAACTCACTATTTAAACTGGCCAATCAGAACCCTCGGCACCAAACGCTTGAAGAAACCCTCCCTGAGTGCTAGCATACAGTTAGCACAGGGCTAGCGTAGCCGAACATGTGACTAGCATCAGGTGTACACTTAGCACACGGCTAATAGTAGCTCTGGTTACCACCTAGCAAACATAACTTGGCAAATGTATGGTTAGCACACAGCTAACACAAGACTAGCCAACATCTAGCCAACACGTCTAGATGTTAGCACACAGCTAACCCGTAGCTAACAACTGGCTAACAAAGCCAGTGATTGGTTAGCACACACCTTGCACAAGGCTAACATATAGCTATCATCTGGTAAACACAGCTAGTATTTGGTTAGCTCACAGCTAGGGAAAGGCTAACATCTAGCCAACACACCTAGATGTTAGCACACAGCTAACACAAGGCTAGCCAACACACTCAGACGTTAGCACACAGCTAACCCATGGTCAACACCTGACTAACAAAGCCATTATATGGTTAGCACACACCTAGCACAATGCTAACACAGAGCGAACATCTGGCTAACAGAACCAATACTTGTTTAGCTCACAAGCTAACACAAGGCTACCACAAGTATATATTTAGGGCTAACACAGCTAGCTGGTATTCAGTTATCACGTGGTTAGCATTCCCCATTTTATGACTAACGTTACACAACAGTCCTGTTGGTGGTGGTAACTACAGTTACTGCAGGAATGTTGATCAACGTTATTGATCGGAAGAAAACTTTGTTTTTAAGGTCATTTCAATAAGATTTATGGAAAACGTCATGATTAAAAACGTCCAGTAACATTATTAGACATTTCTATAATTTTCCCAGAAAATATTCTAGGAAGTAAATATATAAATACATGTGAGTAAAAGTATATGTTAGTAAATATATAAATGTGTGAGTAAATCTATAAATCTGCATTAACATGCGCTGTGATTGGTCAGTGGGTCAGCGTGACTTTAGCCAACAGAAAGCTAGCTAGCTGCTAGCAGAACTCAGTAGAGCAAGAAGAATTCAGCCTGAAACATAAGAGAAGTTATACATGTTTAGTGTTTTAACACTCAATGGCTGAAGGAGGAGGAGAAACGGACTAGCTGGTGGATTTACTAAATGGAGAAGGAGCTGTTACTGGAACTGAAGCGCACCGATAAACTGAACAAACGCGTCATTGAACTGTTTAACAAAGAGAGGAGGATGGACTTTGTCTTTAAGTGACGGCATGTGGTGAGTGAATGTTGTTGCTGTTGTTGTTGACCGTTGGGCCGGGGCTGGTCCCGCTACCCGGGAGCTAGCTGCTGCAGCTAACGCTGACAACAGTTTTCATTTTTGTACTGAATTTTCAGTATTGTTTACTTGAGCTCAAATAGTGCAGCCGGGCGATCTTTAACTGCCAGGCGGTAGTTAAAGATCGCTAATATTAATGCCTCGTCGGAGTTCATACCACACGAAAACAGGAAGGAAGTGGTGAAGTAATAAAGCCCGCCTCTTGCTTCATCCGATTGGCTGCCCTGGCCGAGTGTGACATTGATGAGCTGTGCGACTCCGCGCAAGGCGCTTAAAGTTGAGAATATTTCAACTTTTAAGCGCGCCGAAAAAACGCTCGAAAAACGCGTCGCGCGGCATTTAAAAAGCGCGCATGAAAGGCGCGCCGTACCATAGGGAAACAATGGTTTTGCTAGCGACGCGTTTTTGAGAGTCGGAAACTGTGGTTCAAATTGATTTGATAGTCTGGTGTGAACGGCCCCTAAAAGTGCATCTAGACTTTTTATATCCAGGAATTTATGTCACAATTCTAAAAAAGTGTTCAATACTTTGAGATAAACACTTTAGGCCCAAGTCAAGGTAGAATAAACTACCGCAAAAGTTGGGTTATAAACCGTTCCTACCTTGGTTGTCTCCACGCTGTAAGAAGCTAGCGCTGCTGCTAGCTCCCCGCTGTAGCCAGCTAGCGCTGCTGCTAGCTCCCCGCTAGCTCTCCACTCATTATTCATGTTTTCTATGTCCCTATATTACAAATACATTAACACTATTATAATGAGTATGAATACATTAACATAATTCCATGTATTATTATTATGAATCAATATTAACTCTGACTCTCTGCTGGTCCACCTCTGTGCAGGGAGCTTCATGTATTCAACACAAACCGGTGATTCACAAAGAGATATATTACCAGTAAATAATGCTCATATTAAATATATCCATAAACCCGTCATTGATAAATATCACGTTTGTTTTCATTGTAGAATATCATTATTTATAACAGAATAATTAGTCGTTAACCCTAAAATATAATTTGAAAGATCTTTTATTGTTAAAATAACAACGTAAAGTACAAGTACTTCTTCGCTATAGTCACCATCATGTCATACAATTGTTCTAACACTAAATATATTTAAGGCGGAAACTGTGGTTCAAATTGATTTGATAGTTTATTTCAATCGTTGTTTTTGTTTCGGGAAAACCCTGATCACCAGGATTACAAACCCAAAATGGATGAAAGGTAAATGAACGGCGCTTGTTTCACACCACACGCTGTCATTCACCCATTCACACCCATTCATACACTCACACTCTACCATCACGGTAGAGTCTTCCTTCAGAGCATGAAAGTAGTCCTGAAGGGAGGCTCTCCATCACGGTAGAGTCTCCGTCTAGGACTACATTCATGCTCTGTAGGGAGGCTCTCCATCACGGTAGAGTCTCCGTCTAGGACTACATTCACACTCTGAAGGGAGGCTCTCCATCACGGTAGAGTCTCCCTCTAGGACTACATTCATGCACTGAAGGGAGGCTCTCCATCACGGTAGAGTCTCCGTCTAGGACTACATTCACACTCTGAAGGGAGGCTCTCCATCACGGTAGAGTCTCCCTCTAGGACTACATTCATGCACTGAAGGGAGGCTCTCCATCACGGTAGAGTCTCCGTCTAGGACTATAATCATGCACTGAAGGGAGGCTCTCCATCACGGTAGAGTCTCCGTCTAGGACTACATTCATGCACTGAAGGGAGGCTCTCCATCACGGTAGAGTCTCCGTCTAGGACTATATTCATGCACTGAAGGGAGGCTCTCCATCACGGTAGAGTCTCCCTCCAGGACTACATTCATGCACTGAAGGGAGGCTCTCCATCACGGTAGAGTCTCCGTCTAGGACTAGGTCGCCCACGGGAGAAGGGTTGGGAGAGGGGCGAGATGGAACGGGAGAGGAGTGAGAAGGGATGATAGAGGAGGGAGATGGAACGGGAGAGGAGCGAGAAGGGATGATAGAGGAGTGAGATGGAACGGGAGAGGAGCGAGATGGGATGATAGAGGAGCGAGATGGAACGGGAGAGGAGCGAGAAGGGATGATAGAGGAGCGAGATAGCTGTTTTCTCTTCATCTTCGTGAGCTCCGTCTCCCTGTCCTCCATCATTCTTCCAAAAAATCCTAAATTCTTCCTCTTCTGCCTCAGGCACACGTTCTCCAGGACCAGGATTTCATTTTTTAGACTTTGCTCCTGTGCCTCCTGTCTCTGCTGCACACAGGACTTGTCCTTCTTGATGGAAGACTCCAAGCGATTTTTCTCGTTGGTGTTCTCCTCCTGAAGAGAGTCTACCTTGTCCTTCCAGGTCGTGTTGCACAGCTTTAACTGCTCGCTGAAGCGCTGGCTTTCCGACTTAAGTTCCGCCTGGAGACCGACGACCTTTTCCTCCAGGTGGCTCAAGTCATCCTTATGCTTAGCCGCCAGTGCCTCAGTCCTCTTGCTCTCCTCGTCCTGGTATTTAATAGACTTTAGCTGCAGAGCCCTATACGTCTTCTGCCAGGTGTCTTCTTTGACCTCAAGTTTATAAGAGAGATACACCTTGTCTTTCATCAGCCCGTGTATTTTGTTGTTGGCCTTCGTACACTGGCTGATTATCCGGGCTTGAGATTCAAGTTTGGCCGTGAGTCTCTCTGACTTGTTTCTCTCCTCCTCCAGGTCTCGGGTGAAGTTTAGCTCCAGAGCCTCAAATCTTTCCTTCCACGCCTCGTCGCTGTGGCGCAACAGCTGCTTTTGGAGCTCCAGCTCACGGGAGGCCTTGCCCCTCTCGGTGATCAGCTGGCCCAGAAGTGTACTTGACTTGTTCCTCTCCTCCTCCAGGTCTCTGATTGCCCTCAGCTCCAGAGCCGAACACTTCCTCTCCAAGGCCTTATTGCTCTGATATAACTCTTGCATTAGGTCAAAGGTGTGTGCACTGTCCTGAGGGTGATCCTGATCTCCACTCATGGTGTCCTTGTCTGAATCAGGCTGCACAGGTGCGGCGGATTTGTCTTCACTTGAACTCATCATGTTTGAAGATTTTACTTGTCGATTAAAGATATTCGTGGTCTTCAAAACTCTGTCTTGTTAGTGAAATCCTGGTTTTCTTCGTTCCTTTGAAGGATCCGCTTCAACTGGTTTGAGAGAGACTGCGTCTCTGTGGCTATAAGAGAGTTCTAGAATCCAGATTCTAGAATTGCCTTTGAATAGAACTATGATGTCACAAGTCATGCATGGCCAGCCTTCAGGGGCTTTCCATCGCCATGGGAACAACAATGATACAAACCAAGATGGCATCATATGGCATATATATATATGTGTGTTCATATATATATATACAGTGGTGTATAAAGTACACAAAAGTCGTACTTGAGTAAAGATACCTTACTGGAAAATTACTCCAGTAAAAGTAAAAGTCACCTATTAAAATACTACTTGAGTAAAAGTCTTAAAGTATCTGATATTTTCTGTACTTAAGTATCAAAAGTATTTTTATGATATAAAATGTACTTAAGTATTGAAAGTAAAAGTACAAGTACATGATTTTAATAAAAAAGCAAAGGGTCTGAATTTTGAGAATTATGAAGTTTATTCTTTTAAGTGCTGGTGCTCCATGACCAAGGACAAGGGGTTGTGTTGAAAATAACTGTGTTGGCTGTGATCCATCCATATATATTATGTTCAACATAATATATTGTACCTAAGTATACTTTTGCATCTACTATGAACTTATCATCATAATTCTCCAAAAAGCAATATGACACTATGAAGGAGTTGTAACAGTGTATGAGTATGCTCATTCCGTCCGGTACCGGGCCGTGGGGCCCTTGGTACCGGGCCATGGGGCCCTTGGGCCCTTGGGCCATTGGTACCGGGCCGTGGGACCCTTGGTACCGGGCCATGGGGCCCTTGGGCCCTTGGGCCATTGATTCTCAAAAAGAAGAAGAAGAATTAGTAGAAGAAGATAATGATGCAGTTGACTCCCAAATCAAAGAAGAAGGCTTGGTTGATCTGCAGTCTGTGGAGGATGTTGTAGAATATCAAAGTAGAATATCAAAGTAGAATATCAAAGTGATCAACACGGCCCTTGGTACCGGGCCGTGGGGCCCTTGGTACCGGGCCGTGGGGCCCTTGGTACCAAGGGCCGCACAGAAAGAATGAATGAAAGATTAGATAAATCACCATAGCAACACAGCCAAAAATGTAAACCTGCTCCAGAGCAGGTTTACTGAAATTCACTGGATAAGCTGGAGTCCGGTAAAGTTGGAAAGAGATTCACAGATTCAGACTTCCCGGATCAATAACTCTTTCTCTAAACGGTGTTAAAACACAAACGACACCTCTCTGTAATCGCAGTGATGCAGACAACAAGCTACAACCTTCATTTTACCAAAACGGGTCGTTCTCCGAGCTGTACGGATAACATTGGTCTCTATGTGCAGCGGCTGTGAGAAAGGTAAGACAGAAAAAAACATATCCATCCATCCATTATCAGCCGCTTATCCGGGGTCGGGTCGCGGTGGCAGCAGGTTCAGCAGGCCGACCCAGGCTTCCCTCTCACCCGCAACACTTTCCAGCTCATTCTGGGGGATCCCGAGGCGTTCCAAGGCCAGCCGGGAGATATAATCCCTCCAGCGTGTCCTCGGTCTTCCCCGGGGTCTCCTACCAGTTGGACGTGCCTGGAAAACCTCTAATGGGAGGCGTCCAGGAGGCATCCTGACTAGATGCCCGAACCACCTCAGCTGACTCCTTTCGACACGAAGGAGCAGCGACTCGACTCCAAGCTCCCTCCTGATGTCCGAGCTCCTTACCCTATCTCTAAGGGTGAGCCCGGCCACCCTGCGGAGGAAGCTCATTTCGGCCGCTTGTATTCGAGATCTCGTTCTTTCGGTCACGACCCAGAGTTCGTGACCATAGGTGAGGGTTGGAACATAGACCGACCAGTAAAGGGAGAGCTTCGCCTTCCGGCTCAGCTCCCTCTTCACCAGGACGGACCGGTACAGCGCCTGTTTTATTGCTGCAGCCGCACCGATCCGTCTGTCGATCTCCCGCTCCACCTTACCCTCACTCGTGAACAAGACCCCGAGATACTTGAACTCCTTCGCTTGGGGTAGGCAGTTTGTCCCCACCTGGAGGGAGCAATCCACCGGTTTCCGGCAGAGCACCATGGCCTCAGATTTGGAGGCGCTAACTCTCATCCCTGCCGCTTCACACTCGGCTGCAAAACGCCCCAGTGAATGCTGGAGGTCACAGTCCGAGGAGGCAAACGACCACATCATCCGCGAACAGCAGATAGGCGATCCCGAGACTCCCGAACCGGATCCTCTCCGCCCCCTGGCTGCGCCTAGATATCCTGTCCATGAAGGTCACGAACAGGACCGGTGATAAAGGGCAGCCCTGGCGGAGGCCAACACCCACCGGGAACGTGTCTGACTTATTACCGAGGATACGAACACAGCTCCTACTGCAGGCGTACAAAGACCGGATAGCCCGTGCCAACGGGTCCGGCACCCCATGCTCCCGCAGCACCCCCCACAAAAACCCTCGAGGGACCCGGTCGAAAGCCTTCTCCAAGTCCACAAAGCACATGTAGACTGGTTGGGCAAACTCCCAGGACCTCTCCAGTAGTCTTGCAAGGGTAAAGAGCTGGTCCACTGTTCCACGACCGGGACGGAATCCGCACTGCTCGTCTTGAATCTGAGGTTCGACAAGCGGTCGGAGCCTCCTTTCCAGCACCCTGGCATAAGCTTTTCCCGGGAGGCTGAGCAGTGTGATGCCACGATAGTTTGAGCACACTCTCCGGTCCCCCTTCTTGAAGATGGGAACCACCACCCCGGTCTGCCAGTCCATGGGCACTGTTCCCGACCCCCATGCGACACTGAAAAGGCGTGTCAACCAAGACAGCCCAACATCGTCCAGCGCTTTCAGCATCTCAGGGCGGATCTCATCCACCCTTGGCGCCTTGCCACCAAGGAGCTTTTTGACTACCTTAGCGACCTCTGCCAAGGATATGGGAGAAACCACCCCAAAGACTTCCGGCAAAGTGCTCTTTCCACCGCCCGACGATGTCCCCAGTCCAGGTCAGCAGTCCCCCCCCCCCCCCCGCTGAGAACAGCCTGGGGTAGGCCCTGCTTTCCCTTCCTGAGCCGTCGGATGGTTTGCCAGAACTTCCTTGAGGCCAACCGAAAGTCCTTCTCCATGGCCTCCCCGAACTCCTCCCATGCCCGAGTTTTAGCATCCGCGACCATCGCAGCTGCAGCCCTTCTGGCCTGCCAGTACCCGTCAGCTGCTTCAGGAGACCCCTGGACCAGCCAGGCCCGAAAGGCCTCCTTCTTCAGTTTGACGGCTTCCCTCACCCCCGGTGTCCACCACCGGGTTCTCGGGTTGCCGCCACGACAAGCACCGATGACCTTCCGGCCACAGCTCCGAGCAGCCGCGTCCACAATAGAGGCTTTGAACATGGTCCACTCGGCCCAGCCTCCCTCGGGATTTGTGAGAAGTTCTTCCGGAGGTGGGAGTTGAAGACCTCCCGGACAGGATCCTTCGCCAGACGTTCCCAGTTCACCCTCACTACACGTTTGGGCTTGCCAGGTCTTTCTAGCCGACTCCCCCGCCATCTGATCCAACTCACCACCAGGTGGTGATCAGTTGACAGCTCTGCTCCTCTCTTCACCCGAGTGTCCAAGACATACGGCCGCAGATCAGATGATACGACTACAAAGTCGATCATTGATCTCCGGCCTAAGGTGTTCTGGTACCAGGTACACTTATGAGCCACCTTATGCTCGAACATGGTGTTTGTTATGGACAAACTGTGGCTAGCACAGAAGTCCAACAACAAAACACCATTCGGGTTCAGATCGGGCAAGCCGTTCCTCCCAATCACGCCCCGCCAGGTTTCTCTGTCATTGCCCACGTGAGCGTTGAAGTCTCCCAGGAGAACTATGGAGTCGGCAGGCGGCGCCCTTTCCAGGACCCCTCCCACCGACTCCAAGAAGGCCGGATACTCCGAACTGCTGTTCGGTGCATAAGCACAAACAACAGTCAGAGCTTTATTCCCTGCAACCCGTAGGCGCAGGGAGGCGACCCTCTCGTTCTCCGGGGAAAACTCCAACATAGCGGCGCTCAGCCGGGGGCTCGTGAGCATCCCCACTCCCGCCCGGCGCCTCTCACCCTGGGCAACTCCAGAAAAGGACAAAGTCCAACCCTTCTCCAAGAGCTTGGTTCCAGAGCCCACGCTGTGCGTGGAGGTGAGCCCAACTATATCTAGCTGGTACCGCTCCACCTCCTCCACCAGCTCCGGCTCTTTCCCCCGAGACCTGTTTGCCTTGGGAGACCCTACCAGGGGCTGACGCCCCGGACAACATAGCTCCCAGGATCACTGAGCCACTCAAACTCCTCCACCACGTTAAGGTGGCGATTCATAGGAGTTAAAAAAAATAAAATAAAAAAAAAAGCCCTTTTTCCGAAAATGAAAAAGTGGTCATACCCACTAATACTAAAACAGGCCTAGCTCCTCAACCACAAGGGCTATTTGAATACTTTAAAGTGATACAATACAGTAACCCTTGTGAGAGTACGTGTATATAGTAAAAAACAACAACATTGGACATCGTTTTCAGCAAAAAGTATGTAATATTTTAGAAAAATATTTTGAGCGATGAAAATGGCTGGGAATCGGCGAGTAGCATGTTGCTAACGGTATGAACAAATATTTTTCCCAAAACTTGGGGAGCTCTTTGGGTCATTTTCGACACATCTTGCTCATACTTATGGATTATGTTCCTGAATATTGTCGAATTATGTTGAAAACATGAAAGGTTTACTTTTTTGAAAGACAAGGACCTGCCTTAAGGTCAAGGGGACCCTAGTTTTTAAAGAGTAAAAATAAATAAATGTCCCTTTCTGTTCCTGGTTTAGCTCCTCTGGTTCCATAGTTCCTGTCTCTAAAATGAGATGTTCTGTTCTCATTTTGGGAATATCGCTTATTCCCTTTCTGCCGGAGAGTTCTCCGCCTCCATGCCTTCAACAAAGCGCCGCAGTCGCGTTTAGAGCGATGACGTTCGTTTGCGTTTGCAGGATTCGGAGCCGGATTCGGTGCGCGGCCACCAGATGGCGGCGTTGCGCTCGCTGTGTCTGCCGCGCCTCAGCTTCCTGCTGCTCAGCGTGCTGCAGAACTCCTCCAGACACCAGGAGGCGCTGCGCCTCGCGGACATCATCTCTCTCCGACCAGCACCGCCTCTACCAGGTAACCAGCGCCGTTTGATCGGCCCTGTACGATCAGTTCATGTGTTTTTAGTTCGTTTTTTTTTTAACCACACCGGAACCTTTTTAACTGTGTGTGTTCAGGTTTTCGCAAAAGAGGACCTCAGGAGGTTTCTCCAGAAGTTGAGGGAGTCGTCGCTCTCTTTGTTGGACCGAGGACTCGACCCGCTGGGCTACGAGTTACAGCCATGAACACACACACACACACACACACACACACACACACACACACACACACACACACACACACACACACACACACACACACACACACACTGAGCAGTGTTTGAATCACTGTTGTTTTTTTTGTTCATCTTTTTTTTCTAAATAAAAGCCTGTGTTTTCCTGCAGTGGTTTAGTGTGAACTTTTAATTTGAAGAAGGTCGTCGCAAACTTTTTAATGTTGTTATTGTTTTGTGGCTTCCGTCTCATTGAATTGTAAAGACTATGCAGTTGTTTTACAGCAGTGGAATGGGTGTGCGTACGGTATCAGAGCACAGTAAAGGCTGCTGCACATGATGGTCTGTAATGCAACGGGATCGGGGCTACAGGGGGAAAAATATTCTCCAGTAAATCTTCCAGCTCTCACCAAGGTCTGAACTCACTATTTAAACTGGCCAATCAGAACCCTCGGCACCAAACGCTTGAAGAAACCCTCCCTGAGTGCTAGCATACAGTTAGCACAGGGCTAGCGTAGCCGAACATGTGACTAGCATCAGGTGTACACTTAGCACACGGCTAATAGTAGCTCTGGTTACCACCTAGCAAACATAACTTGGCAAATGTATGGTTAGCACACAGCTAACACAAGACTAGCCAACATCTAGCCAACACGTCTAGATGTTAGCACACAGCTAACCCGTAGCTAACAACTGGCTAACAAAGCCAGTGATTGGTTAGCACACACCTTGCACAAGGCTAACATATAGCTATCATCTGATAAACACAGCTAGTATTTGGTTAGCTCACAGCTAGGGAAAGGCTAACATCTAGCCAACACACCTAGATGTTAGCACACAGCTAACACAAGGCTAGCCAACACACTCAGACGTTAGCACACAGCTAACCCATGGTCAACACCTGACTAACAAAGCCATTATATGGTTAGCACACACCTAGCACAATGCTAACACAGAGCGAACATCTGGCTAACAGAACCAATACTTGTTTAGCTCACAAGCTAACACAAGGCTACCACAAGTATATATTTAGGGCTAACACAGCTAGCTGGTATTCAGTTATCACGTGGTTAGCATTCCCCATTTTATGACTAACGTTACACAACAGTCCTGTTGGTGGTGGTAACTACAGTTACTGCAGGAATGTTGATCAACGTTATTGATCGGAAGAAAACTTTGTTTTTAAGGTCATTTCAATAAGATTTATGGAAAACGTCATGATTAAAAACGTCCAGTAACATTATTAGACATTTCTATAATTTTCCCAGAAAATATTCTAGGAAGTAAATATATAAATACATGTGAGTAAAAGTATATGTTAGTAAATATATAAATGTGTGAGTAAATCTATAAGTCTGCATTAACATGCGCTGTGATTGGTCAGTGGGTCAGCGTGACTTTAGCCAACAGAAAGCTAGCTAGCTGCTAGCAGAACTCAGTAGAGCAAGAAGAATTCAGCCTGAAACATAAGAGAAGTTATACATGTTTAGTGTTTTAACACTCAATGGCTGAAGGAGGAGGAGAAACGGACTAGCTGGTGGATTTACTAAATGGAGAAGGAGCTGTTACTGGAACTGAAGCGCACCGATAAACTGAACAAACGCGTCATTGAACTGTTTAACAAAGAGAGGAGGATGGACTTTGTCTTTAAGTGACGGCATGTGGTGAGTGAATGTTGTTGCTGTTGTTGTTGACCGTTGGGCCGGGGCTGGTCCCGCTACCCGGGAGCTAGCTGCTGCAGCTAACGCTGACAACAGTTTTCATTTTTGTACTGAATTTTCAGTATTGTTTACTTGAGCTCAAATAGTGCAGCCGGGCGATCTTTAACTGCCAGGCGGTAGTTAAAGATCGCTAATATTAATGCCTCGTCGGAGTTCATACCACACGAAAACAGGAAGGAAGTGGTGAAGTAATAAAGCCCGCCTCTTGCTTCATCTGATTGGCTGCCCTGGCCGAGTGTGACATTGATGAGCTGTGCGACTCCGCGCAAGGCGCTTAAAGTTGAGAATATTTCAACTTTTAAGCGCGCCGAAAGAACGCTCGAAAAACGCGTCGCGCGGCATTTAAAAAGCGCGCATGAAAGGCGCGCCGTACCATAGGGAAACAATGGTTTTGCTAGCGACGCGTTTTTGAGAGTCGGAAACTGTGGTTCAAATTGATTTGATAGTCTGGTGTGAACGGCCCCTAAAAGTGCATCTAGACTTTTTATATCCAGGAATTTATGTCACAATTCTAAAAAAGTGTTCAATACTTTGAGATAAACACTTTAGGCCCAAGTCAAGGTAGAATAAACTACCGCAAAAGTTGGGTTATAAACCGTTCCTACCTTGGTTGTCTCCACGCTGTAAGAAGCTAGCGCTGCTGCTAGCTCCCCGCTGTAGCCAGCTAGCGCTGCTGCTAGCTCCCCGCTAGCTCTCCACTCATTATTCATGTTTTCTATGTCCCTATATTACAAATACATTAACACTATTATAATGAGTATGAATACATTAACATAATTCCATGTATTATTATTATGAATCAATATTAACTCTGACTCTCTGCTGGTCCACCTCTGTGCAGGGAGCTTCATGTATTCAACACAAACCGGTGATTCACAAAGAGATATATTACCAGTAAATAATGCTCATATTAAATATATCCATAAACCCGTCATTGATAAATATCACGTTTGTTTTCATTGTAGAATATCATTATTTATAACAGAATAACTAGTCGTTAACCCTAAAATATAATTTGAAAGATCTTTTATTGTTAAAATAACAACGTAAAGTACAAGTACTTCTTCGCTATAGTCACCATCATGTCATACAATTGTTCTAACACTAAATATATTTAAGGCGGAAACTGTGGTTCAAATTGATTTGATAGTTTATTTCAATCGTTGTTTTTGTTTCGGGAAAACCCTGATCACCAGGATAACAAACCCAAAATGGATGAAAGGTAAATGAACGGCACTTGTTTCACACCACACGCTGTCATTCACCCATTCACACCCATTCATACACTCACACTCTACCATCACGGTAGAGTCTTCCTTCAGAGCATGAAAGTAGTCCTGAAGGGAGGCTCTCCATCACGGTAGAGTCTCCGTCTAGGACTACATTCACACTCTGAAGGGAGGCTCTCCATCACGGTAGAGTCTCCGTCTAGGACTATAATCATGCACTGAAGGGAGGCTCTCCATCACGGTAGAGTCTCCCTCTAGGACTACATTCATGCACTGAAGGGAGGCTCTCCATCACGGTAGAGTCTCCGTCTAGGACTATAATCATGCACTGAAGGGAGGCTCTCCATCACGGTAGAGTCTCCGTCTAGGACTATATTCATGCACTGAAGGGAGGCTCTCCATCACGGTAGAGTCTCCCTCCAGGACTACATTCATGCACTGAAGGGAGGCTCTCCATCACGGTAGAGTCTCCGTCTAGGACTAGGTCGCCCACGGGAGAAGGGTTGGGAGAGGGGCGAGATGGAACGGGAGAGGAGCGAGAAGGGATGATAGAGGAGCGAGATAGCTGTTTTCTCTTCATCTTCGTGAGCTCCGTCTCCCTGTCCTCCATCATTCTTCCAAAAAATCCTAAATTCTTCCTCTTCTGCCTCAGGCACACGTTCTCCAGGACCAGGATTTCATTTTTTAGACTTTGCTCCTGTGCCTCCTGTCTCTGCTGCACACAGGACTTGTCCTTCTTGATGGAAGACTCCAAGCGATTTTTCTCGTTGGTGTTCTCCTCCTGAAGAGAGTCTACCTTGTCCTTCCAGGTCGTGTTGCACAGCTTTAACTGCTCGCTGAAGCGCTGGCTTTCCGACTTAAGTTCCGCCTGGAGACCGACGACCTTTTCCTCCAGGTGGCTCAAGTTATCCTTATGCTTAGCCGCCAGTGCCTCAGTCCTCTTGCTCTCCTCATCCTGGTATTTAATAGACTTTAGCTGCAGAGCCCTATACGTCTTCTGCCAGGTGTCTTCTTTGACCTCAAGTTTATAAGAGAGATACACCTTGTCTTTCATCAGCCCGTGTATTTTGTTGTTGGCCTTCGTACACTGGCTGATTATCCGGGCTTGAGATTCAAGTTTGGCCGTGAGTCTCTCTGACTTGTTTCTCTCCTCCTCCAGGTCTCGGGTGAAGTTTAGCTCCAGAGCCTCAAATCTTTCCTTCCACGCCTCGTCGCTGTGGCGCAACAGCTGCTTTTGGAGCTCCAGCTCACGGGAGGCCTTGCCCCTCTCGGTGATCAGCTGGCCCAGAAGTGTACTTGACTTGTTCCTCTCCTCCTCCAGGTCTCTGATTGCCCTCAGCTCCAGAGCCAAACACTTCCTCTCCAAGGCCTTATTGCTCTGATATAACTCTTGCATTAGGTCAAAGGTGTGTGCACTGTCCTGAGGGTGATCCTGATCTCCACTCATGGTGTCCTTGTCTGAATCAGGCTGCACAGGTGCGGCGGATTTGTCTTCACTTGAACTCATCATGTTTGAAGATTTTACTTGTCGATTAAAGATATTCGTGGTCTTCAAAACTCTGTCTTGTTAGTGAAATCCTGGTTTTCTTCGTTCCTTTGAAGGATCCGCTTCAACTGGTTTGAGAGAGACTGCGTCTCTGTGGCTATAAGAGAGTTCTAGAATCCAGATTCTAGAATTGCCTTTGAATAGAACTATGATGTCACAAGTCATGCATGGCCAGCCTTCAGGGGCTTTCCATCGCCATGGGAACAACAATGATACAAACCAAGATGGCATCATATGGCATATATATATGTGTGTTCATATATATATATACAGTGGTGTATAAAGTACACAAAAGTCGTACTTGAGTAAAGATACCTTACTGGAAAATTACTCCAGTAAAAGTAAAAGTCACCTATTAAAATACTACTTGAGTAAAAGTCTTAAAGTATCTGATATTTTCTGTACTTAAGTATCAAAAGTATTTTTATGATATAAAATGTACTTAAGTATTGAAAGTAAAAGTACAAGTACATGATTTTAATAAAAAAGCAAGGGGTCTGAATTTTGAGAATTATGAAGTTTATTCTTTTAAGTGCTGTGGCTCCATGACCAAGGACAAGGGGTTGTGTTGAAAATAACTGTGTTGGCTGTGATCCATCCATATATATTATGTTCAACATAATATATTGTACCTAAGTATACTTTTGCATCTACTATGAACTTATCATCATAATTCTCCAAAAAGCAATATGACACTATGAAGGAGTTGTAACAGTGTATAAGTATGCTCATTCCGTCCGGTACCGGGCCGTGGGGCCCTTGGGCCATTGGTACCGGGCCGTGGGGCCCTTGGTACCGGGCCATGGGGCCCTTGGGCCCTTGGGCCATTGATTCTCAAAAAGAAGAAGAAGAATTAGTAGAAGAAGATGATGATGCAGTTGACTCCCAAATCAAAGAAGAAGGCTTGGTTGATCTGCAGTCTGTGAAGGATGTTGTAGAATATCAAAGTAGAATATCAAAGTGATCAACACGGCCCTTGGTACCGGGCCGTGGGGCCCTTGGTACCGGGCCGTGGGGCCCTTGGTACCAAGGGCCGCACAGAAAGAATGAATGAAAGATTAGATAAATCACCATAGCAACACAGCCAAAAATGTAAACCTGCTCCAGAGCAGGTTTACTGAAATTCACTGGATAAGCTGGAGTCCGGTAAAGTTGGAAAGAGATTCACAGATTCAGACTTCCCGGATCAATAACTCTTTCTCTAAACGGTGTTAAAACACAAACGACACCTCTCTGTAATCGCAGTGATGCAGACAACAAGCTACAACCTTCATTTTACCAAAACGGGTCGTTCTCCGAGCTGTACGGATAACATTGGTCTCTATGTGCAGCGGCTGTGAGAAAGGTAAGACAGAAAAAAACATATCCATCCATCCATTATCAGCCGCTTATCCGGGGTCGGGTCGCGGTGGCAGCAGGTTCAGCAGGCCGACCCAGGCTTCCCTCTCACCCGCAACACTTTCCAGCTCATTCTGGGGGATCCCGAGGCGTTCCAAGGCCAGCCGGGAGATATAATCCCTCCAGTGTGTCCTCGGTCTTCCCCGGGGTCTCCTACCAGTTGGACGTGCCTGGAAAACCTCTAATGGGAGGCGTCCAGGAGGCATCCTGACTAGATGCCCGAACCACCTCAGCTGACTCCTTTCGACACGAAGGAGCAGCGACTCGACTCCAAGCTCCCTCCTGATGTCCGAGCTCCTTACCCTATCTCTAAGGGTGAGCCCGGCCACCCTGCGGAGGAAGCTCATTTCGGCCGCTTGTATTCGAGATCTCGTTCTTTCGGTCACGACCCAGAGTTTGTGACCATAGGTGAGGGTTGGAACATAGACCGACCAGTAAATGGAGAGCTTCGCCTTCCGGCTCAGCTCCCTCTTCACAAGGACGGACCGGTACAGCGCCTGTTTTATTGCTGCAGCCGCACCGATCCGTCTGTCGATCTCCCGCTCCACCTTACCCTCACTCGTGAACAAGACCCCGAGATACTTGAACTCCTTCGCTTGGGGAAGGCAGTTTGTCCCCACCTGGAGGGAGCAATCCACCGGTTTCCGGCAGAGCACCATGGCCTCAGATTTGGAGGCGCTAACTCTCATCCCTGCCGCTTCACACTCGGCTGCAAAACGCCTCAGTGAATGCTGGAGGTCACAGAGAGGCGATCCCGAGACTCCCGAACCGGATCCTCTCCCCCCCCTGGCTGCCCTAGATATCCTGTCCATGAAGGTCACGAACAGGACCGGTGATAAAGGGCAGCCCTGGCGGAGGCCAACACCCACCGGGAACGTGTCTGACTTATTACCGAGGATACGAACACAGCTCCTACTGCAGGCGTACAAAGACCGGATAGCCCGTGCCAACGGGTCCGGCACCCCATACTCCCGCAGCACCCCCCACAAAAACCCCCGAGGGACCCGGTCGAAAGCCTTCTCCAAGTCCACAAAGCACATGTAGACTGGTTGGGCAAACTCCCAGGATCCCTCCAGTAGTCTTGCAAGGGTAAAGAGCTGGTCCACTGTTCCACGACCGGGACGGAATCCGCACTGCTCGTCTTGAATCTGAGGTTCGACAAGCGGTCGGAGCCTCCTTTCCAGCACCCTGGCATAAGCTTTTCCCGGGAGGCTGAGCAGTGTGATGCCACGATAGTTTGAGCACACTCTCCGGTCCCCCTTCTTGAAGATGGGAACCATCACCCCGGTCTGCCAGTCCATGGGCACTGCTTTCAGCATCTCAGGGCGGATCTCATCCACCCCTGGCGCCTTGCCACCAAGGAGCTTTTTGACTACCTTAGCGACCTCTGCCAGGGATATGGGAGAAACCACCCCAAAGACTTCCGGCGCTGCCCCCTCTCCGGGGGACATGTTAGCCGGGTTTAGGAGTTCCTCAAAGTGCTCTTTCCACCGCCCGACGATGTCCCCAGTCCGGGTCAGCAGTTCCCCCCCCCCTGCTGAGAACAGCCTGGGGTAGGCCCTGCTTTCCCTTCCTGAGCCGTTGGATGGTTTGCCAGAACTTCCTTGAGGCCAACCGAAAGTCCTTCTCCATGGCCTCCCCGAACTCCTCCCATGCCCGAGTTTTAGCATCCGCGACCATCGCAGCTGCAGCCCTTCTGGCCTGCCGGTACCGAAAGGCCTCCTTCTTCAGTTTGACGGCTTCCCTCACCCCCCGTGTCCACCACCAGGTTCTCGGGTTGCCGCCACGACAAGCACCGATGACCTTCCGGCCACAGCTCCGAGCAGCCACGTCCACAATAGAGGCTTTGAACATGGTCCACTCGGGTTCCATGTCCCCAGCCTCCCTCGGGATTTGTGTGAAGTTCTTCCGGAGGTGGGAGTTGAAGACCTCCCGGACAGGATCCTCCGCCAGACGTTCCCAGTTCACCCTCACTACACGTTTGGGCTTGCCAGGTCTTTCTAGCCGACTCCCGCGCCATCTGATCCAACTCACCACCAGGTGGTGATCAGTTGACAGCTCTGCTCCTCTCTTCACCCGAGTGTCCAAGACATACGGCCGCAGATCAGATGATACGACTACAAAGTCGATCATTGATCTCCGGCCTATGGTGTTCCGGTACCATTTACACTTATGAGCCACCTTATGCTCGAACATGGTGTTCGTTATGGACAAACTGTGGCTAGCACAGAAGTCCAACAACAAAACACCATTCGGGTTCAGATCGGGCAAGCCGTTCCTCCCAATCACGCCCCGCCAGGTTTCTCTGTCATTGCCCACGTGAGCGTTGAAGTCTCCCAGGAGAACTATGGAGTCGGCAGGCGGCGCCCTTTCCAGGACCCCTCCCACCGACTCCAAGAAGGCCGGATACTCCGAACTGCTGTTCGGTGCATAAGCACAAACAACAGTCAGAGCTTTACTCCCTGCAACCCGTAGGCGCAGGGAGGCGACCCTCTCGTTCTCCGGGGAAAACTCCAACATAGCGGCGCTCAGCCGGGGGCTCGTGAGTATCCCCACTCCCGCCCGGCGCCTCTCACCCTGGGCAACTCCAGAAAAGGACAAAGTCCAACCCTTCTCCAGGAGCTTGGTTCCAGAGCCCATGCTGTGTGTGGAGGTGAGCCCAACTATATCTAGCTGGTACCGCTCCACCTCCTCCACCAGCTCCGGCTCTTTCCCCGCTAGCGAGGTGACGTTCCACATCCCTAGAGCTAGTCTATGCTGCCGGCGATCGGCTCGCCCAGGTCTCCTGCCTGGCCCGCCGCCCGGTCTGCATAGCACCCGACCCCGATAATTCTCCCCCCGGTTTCCCTTGTCCGGGCGAGGTAGCTATAGACCGTGGGCTGCTATTCATCAGGTTTTTTTGAACCGCTCTTAGTCTGGGCTCTCCCCCGAGACCTGTTTGCCTTGGGAGACCCTACCAGAGGCTGACGCCCCGGACAACATAGCTCCCAGGATCACTGAGCCACTCAAACTCCTCCACCACGTTAAGGTGGCGATTCATTGGAGGAGAAAAAAAAACATATAAAAATGCAAATGTCTCGTTTGTAAAAAACAAACCATTTCAATGTAATCTGGTCCCGTTCACGGTCCCCGGAGGATGAATCCTACGGACTTGTCTCTCTCTCTCTCTCCCCCCCAGGAGGAGGTGAGCGTGGAGGTCCTGAAGGCCTACGTCTCCCTCCTGATCCGGGACCAGCAGACCGACCTGGTGGCGAGTTACGTGAGCCAGCTGCCCGCCGCGCTCGCCACCGTCCAGTACGCCGCCTTCCTGGAGACGGTCGGCCAGCCGGAGCTGCGTCCTCGCTGCCTGCAGCTCGCCACCGACGCCGGTGAGCCGGGTTCTCATTACGCTCATGGAGAACCTGGAGAAGTCATGGGATTTTAAATATAGTTATTTCTAGGCCTGGAAAAGTGTTGTAAAAAGGTTTAAAGTCATGGAAAAGTCATGAAAAGCATTGGTCAGAATGTGTATGAACCCTGCAGAGAGAAACTAAAAACCTAACGCTGTCTGCCTGTCTGCCTGTCTGCCTGTCTGTCTCTCTGTCTCTCTGTCTGTCTGTCTGTCTGTCTGTCTGTCTGTCTGTCTCTCTCTCTCTCTCTCTCTCTGTCTGTCTGTCTGCCTGCCTGTCTGTCTCTCTCTCTCTGTCTGTCTCTCTCTCTCTGGGTCTGTCTGTCTGTCTGTCTGTCTGCCTGCCTGTCTGTCTCTCTCTCTCTGTCTGTCTCTCTCTCTCTGGGTCTGTCTGTCTGTCTGTCTGTCTGCCTGCCTGTCTGTCTGTCTCTCTCTCTGTCTGTCTGTCTGTCTGCCTGTCTGTCTCTCTCTCTCTCTGTCTCTCTCTCTCTCTGTCTGCCTGCCTGTCTGTCTCTCTCTCTCTGTCTGTCTCTCTCTCTCTCTCTGGGTCTGTCTGCCTGTCTGTCTGTCTGCCTGTCTGCCTGTCTGTCTGTCTGTCTGTCTGTCTGCCTGTCTGTCTGCCTGTCTGTCTGTCTGTCTGTCTCTCTCTCTGTCTCTGGGTCTGCCTGTCTGTCTGTCTCTCTCTCTCGGTTTCTGTCTGCCTGTCTGTCTGTCTGTCTGTCTCTCTCTCTGTCTGTCTGTCTCTTTTTCTCTCTCTCTCTCTCTGGGTCTGCCTGTCTGTCTGTCTGTCTGTCTGCGTAGGTCTGGATGTCGCCGCGGTAACCAAGCTGGTGGTGGAGACTGTGAGAGAGCGAGATGAAACGGAGTTTACGCACCACAGCCAGACGCTGGAGGTGGGAACCACCAAGGTACAGCTGGAAACCACTATGCAACCAGAGGAGTCGCCCCCTGGTGGTCAGGAGGGAGAATGCAGCTTGAACACATGGATGTTGTTGAACACTGTGATGCTGTGCTCTGATAGGAGGACCTAAGGAAGATCGATGTCATCGATTGGCTGCTGTTTGACCCCGCCCATCGAGCCGAGTCCCTCAAACAGTCCAACGCCATCATGAGGAAGTTTCTGGGTAATTCATGTGTTCATCTCGACTGTCTCAGCGGCCTTGCCTTGACCATGATGCATTGCGTCTATCTGACCGTCTCCGTCTCTCAGCTCTGCAGAAACACGACGCCGCCAAGGCCGTTTTCTCCAAAGTTCCCGAGGATTCAATGAGGGAGATTTACTGCCAGTGGTCGGGCGAAGGTCAGGCCACGCCTCTACCGGCCGAGGACGAGAACGCCATCAGAGAACACCTGTGCATCCGAGCCTACCTGGTCTGTCTCCTGGCTCCTTATCATTGCTGGAATATAATATACATTTATAATAGATTTTAATGTATTATTATATTAATCGTATTTTATTATTTTACTACTTATTTTATTTATATCTTTTTAATTATTAACTTATATTTTTGTATTATATTATATATATATATTTTTTAAAGTTAAGTAAATATATTTGACTGTTAGCTGAGTTGTCATACTAATATCAATTTATAATAGATTTTAATTTATTATTTTGTTTAATTTTAATTGTATTTATATTTGTTTAATTGTTATTTTATATTTTACAATTTTATTATATTTATTTTTTATTTTAAAATTTAAGTAAAGAGATTTGACTTAGCTAAGTTGTCATACTAATATCAATTTATAATAGATTTTAATTATTATTATTTATTTTGTATTATTTAATTGTATAACTATTTATTTTATTTATATATTTTTAATTATATATTTTTATTTAATTTTTTATTTATTTAAAAAGTTAAGTCACTAAATTTGACTGTTAGATGAGTTGTCATAGCTGTAAAAATGAATTAATAAAAATATATATTTTATTTAGGTAAATTGAAAATATTCATTAAATTACACCAGCACTGGATCTGCAGCAGTCTGATCTGTGAGGATCAATAAGGTGTATTGATCTGGTCTGCTGGTCTAACAGGAAGCCCACGAGGCGTTCACTGATTGGTTCAGCCACAGCAGCTCCGCCCCCCACAAGCCAGCTCCGGCCTCTGAGGCCAAATTCACTGAGGGAGTCGCCAATGAGATGAGAGAAAAGGAGTACCAGGTACACACAGGTAAACAGGTAACCAGCCCCGTTTGATCGGCCCTGTACGATCAGTTCATGTGTTTTTAGTTCGTTTTTTTTAACCACACCGGAACCTTTTTAACTGTGTGTGTTCAGGTTTTCGCAAAAGAGGACCTGAGGAGGTTTCTCCAGAAGTTGAGGGAGTCGTCGCTCTCTTTGTTGGACCGAGGACTCGACCCGCTGGGCTACGAGTTACAGCCATGAACACACACGCACACGCACACACACACACACACACACACACACACACACACACACACACACACACACACACTGAGCAGTGTTTGAATCACTGTTGTTTTTTTGTTCATCTTTTTTTTCTAAATAAAAGCCTGTGTTTTCCTGCAGTGGTTTAGTGTGAACTTTTAATTTGAAGAAGGTCGTCGCAAACTTTTTAATGTTGTTATTGTTTTGTGGCTTCCGTCTCATTGAATTGTAAAGACTATGCAGTTGTTTTACAGCAGTGGAATGGGTGTGCGTACGGTATCAGAGCACAGTAAAGGCTGCTGCACATGATGGTCTGTAATGCAACGGGATCGGGGCTACAGGGGAACAAATATTCTCCAGTAATATTGCAAATATTACAGAAAAAAAAGTTAGTTTTGAAAATCATTTCTTTCAAGAAATAAAGTCAGATGTTGTGAAGAAAAATAGTCACAATACTTTGAGAATAAAAGCCATATACGTCTTCACAAATAAACAAAAATGTGTTAATTCTAAGGGGGAAAAAATAGTCATATTTTGTGAAATGAGAAAGAGGGTAGACAGACTTTTTTATTTTTTATAGCAGACATGCACAGCTGTTATTAATAACGTTTAAAAAAATCACTGTATTCAAATTAGCTGAATTATTTCCAGCATCCTAGTAGTGTGCATGCTGGTTTCTGTTATGAAAATACATTAAAAGAGCCATTGCAATACCTCAAATTAAATATGATACAATATAATACAGTATTGTGTAGTTTTAATATACACATGCTGTAGCGTATTCATAATACAAAAATAAATAAAACAAATATAATGTTAATATTACTATTACTGCGAATTAATTCAGAATACGGTATTTTAAGTATTAAATCAAGTGTTCCACCATGTGAGAAAGGCAGGATAATGGGTGCACATTAAAGCACATTATTATCTAAATTATTAAATATTTTTCCACATATATTTTTCCCCTCACAGTTATCTTAATTTGGAGAAGGAGAGGAAAAGAAAAGGGTTTAATTGTTGTGGCTGCAGTGTCAGTGTTCGGCCACCAGGAGCGCCACGCGAACAAGCGTCTGAAGGAGTAAACAGACTATTAGAGGATCAACTGCCCGCGAAACTGGCGGATAAACGGCGTTAAAGGACATTATTTATTCAGCAGTAACAGCCAAGGTACGTAATCTATATATATGGACACATACATGATGTAGCTTTAAGGCTAAATGTCACTATTCCACTGTAGTTATGCCACGAGTTATCAGCGTGCTCGAAGGCCGCGGAGCCTCGGGTTTTCTTGGAGGAGCAGACCGGGACCGAGGCTCCGCGAGGCGGCCACGTTCTGCTCCCGAAGGCACGGTTAAAAATAATAATAAATAAATGTTATTAAGCTTCTGAAACTTACATTATTATTATTGATTTTTTTTACACGAGTTTTACTCTCGGCTTTGTGTTTTTGTTCTGCCTGAAAGCTAATATTCAAGAGGTTGTTTTTTTTTGCAGCGAATTATAAAAAATAAATGAATATACAATTATTGTGTATTATTGTCGTAGAAGCACCAGCATTTTCAGTAGTTTACTAATATAATATAACATATAACGCTGCACGTTGAATCAGCAAAAAAACGGTGTGTTTTAACTTTTAAACAAAAGTTTTTAATTTAAATTAACGCTAAATGTCTGCAGGTTATTGCTCCATTATTAGTAGTTATTGCATGATGGAGGACGAGTTTACATGTGAAGCTGTGCATCAGATCTGCTGCTGGAGAACTTAGACAGGAAAGCGTTGCAGAGACCAGAGGACAAGTCCGGACATATCTCTCTCTGCACGTGTTGTGATGCTGAACAGCTGATTGACTCATGCGGAACCACTGACTCTCACCCACAGACGAGACTATGCACAGACATATCCACATATATATTATAACAGACATATCCACAGACTTATTATAACAGATATATTATAACAGACATATCCACAGACATATTTACAGATGTATTATAACAGATATATCATAACAAATATATGCACAGATGTATATATATAAATATATATATATATATATATATATATATATATATATATATATATAAAAATATGTGTATGCTCACAGACATGCATGTGTACATATATATATGTGTATATATATATATATATATATATATATATATATATATACAAACATATATAAATATATATATGTATATGTGTGTATATGTTCACATACATATGCACAGATCATGTTTACAGACATATGCACATATATATGTATATGTGTGTATGTTCACAGACATGTTTACAGATATATAATAACAGACATCATTACAGATATATGCATATATATATATATATATATCTGTCTATGTATGTTCACAGACACATTCTTATGATATTTGACGTGATCAGAAGTGCTTTGACATGATAATAAGAACTCTTTCATCTCTCTCAGTACCACCACCACCCTCCTGCTGTTAGAAAAGTACTCGACTATAAATTAAAACAGTTTTTGGGACTTAATTTGATAAGATCATCCCAAATGAATTATGCAAGGAAATGATCCCATTATTGTTTCCTATCGTTTCCTCCGTATGGGGGATCCAGCCCCCCACAGAGCCATTACCCTGGTCCCGTCTCCTCTGGGACTGGATGAGTCATGCTGGACTAGTACCGGCATGTCTACACACACACACAACACATACACACACACACACACACACACATGGGCTGTGATGAGATCAGCTGCTGCTGCTGTCAGTTCAGACATGAGCATGCAGATCTCTGCTGACTCAGAGCTGCGCCCGTTAGGCCCTGATAGGCCCAGGCTAGGCCGGGCCGGGCCACTTAGGCTGGTCTAGTCCTGACATGTCTGAGCAGCTCTATAAGAGGCTGTGCACAGCCGCTCTGACTGCACTTTATCTGCTTGCACTTTGCACAGGATGCTCTGCTGATTACCTTCTGCTGTATTCACAGGTACGACTTTTCATTTCTCTCTGATTTAAACCGCTGATGAATAATTATTCACTGGTACAACTTGTGTAAAACTTGGGTAAAACTTGGGTAATACTTGTGTAAAACTTGTTTAAAACTTGTGTAATACTTGTTTAAAACTTGTGTAAAACTTGTTTAAAACTTGTGTAATACTTGTTTAAAACTTGTGTAAAACTTGTTTAAAACTTGTGTAAAAATGGTTATTTCCAGACCTGGAAAAGTCCTTGTAAATGTGTTATATTCATGTGTTCATGTCGTTCATTTAGTTTAAAATAATGAATATGCTTTTAAAAGAAAGACTCAGAATATAAGCAGGCATACAAACAGGCATGTATATAAATGTTTATTCTTTTAATCAAACTATTGTCTCATTCATTTGAGTCATTTAAGGTTTACTGTATGCTTTGTGTTCTCATTGTTAGTTTAAATACTACATTTACTCACTTTTTACTGTTTACACCCAGATTCCACTAAATGTTTGGTCATGGAAATTTGGTTTAAAGTCATGGATCCATTGGTCAGAATGTGTATGAACCCTGTGCAAAAAAATGCAAATTCACAGAGGATTGACTCATTTATTGTGAGGAAAACCGTCAATATTCCCATTTGATTGCAGAGTGGAATGGTGTGAGTCAGCTGTTCACATCACAGAGTCTCTGAGGTTTAAAGTGAAACTTTAACCTTTGCAGCGACCTCTGGTTCTGCTGAGTGAAGACCAAGTGAAACCTAAAACAGGAATAAATATCAGACATAAACTCATCATAAAATACAACTCTAATAATTGCTGACGTTGCTTGTGAACAGATTCTGGAAAAAAAACACATTTAATTCAGTTTCCTCAACAACAAAAAAACACTTAGCAAGTATTTAATTTAATTATTTAAAAGCGTAACAATGTTTTCCTGCAGTAATTTTTAACTGTAAATGTGTTTGTGTTGTATTTTAAGTCGTAAACAGTGTTTATAGCAGGATATGAGCAGTAGAAACCTAAAATAATGAATAATTCGGTGTTATATTTATTGTTTAATTGTTTAAAGTGGTGCTAATCACCGGTCTGTGTCTTCGTGTGCAGAAACAATCGGCTTCAGGATGTCAGCCGACGCCGAGCTCAACACGGACGCCGCCGACGACAACAAACTGGTGAGAGGCGAGCCGGCCAGCGTCTGTACTGGGAGCTGACTGGTTGCTTCAGGGCTTGACTTTGACCTCTGTGTGTTTCAGGTCAGACCGAAGGTCGAGTTCCAGACGCTGCTGCAGCATGCAGGAGCCACGAAAGAAGTGCTCACCATGAAGGAGGTACGACCAGCTTCCTGCGCCTTATTTATCTGTGAATGCTTCATTAGCACGATGGGGGCGGGGCTAATGTTCTCCCATGATGCATCTCTGACGGTCCTTCTTGCAGGTGATGTTCTACCTGGGTCAGTACATCATCAAGAAGCAGCTGTACGACCAGAAGCAGCAGCACATCGTCCACTGCTCCCAGGATGCACTGGGGCGGGTGCTGGGCGTCGACAGCTTCTCCGTCAAAGAACCGCGGTGAGAAATAAAAACGCACCAAACAGGAAGTTGAGGATTTAACTGAATTAAATTCTGCTCTGTGAATGTAAAGCATCTTATTTTGTACTTTTAAACATAAAGTATAAACCAAAACCTTTTTTCATAAGACGGGTCTTTATGCATCCTGAGTGCAGATGAATAGAGATTATGTAATAAAACACAGAACATAGTATCACATACTTGTGTAGTGTAGTACAGCAGCATGGCATGGAATATGAAGTATAATAAGTATGGTAACCGACATGATGCATTGTGTATTTGTGTATTTGTGTGTGTGAAGTAACTGAAGTGTATTTTATGTTTTTCAGAGTTCTGTTTGCGATGATCACCAAGAACCTGGTGGCCGTGAAGAACCAAGGTGGGTTCTCCTCTCTGGATCCACGTGTCCTTCAGGATTTATTTAGTCCACTTCACTCAGAAAAGATGCAATAAGTAAAAGCTCATATTTACAATAGTGTTTTTGATTTGTATGTTGAATATTAATGGAAACAAACCTCATTATTTTGTGATAATCCGCGTGTAAACGTTACGTTTCCTACGATGTGGACAGACTGCTCTGCACATATCTCACACTGAGCTTTAGTGATGACGAGCGTCTCGCTGCTCGTGAAGTTTAGAGGGCGGCCATCTTGGATTCAGCTCTTTTCTCTCCAATCTGAACCGGTTCCTCTCTCTCTTCCTCAGAGTCGCCGCCGATCTCCAGCGAGCCGCAGAGCGACGCTCCGACGGACCGAGGGCCCGAGGTAACGACGCCGGAGCTCCTGATGTCGCGTTCCACCTCGTACTAAATGTTCTGGGAGCTTTTCACGCTGAATTCAGTGGAGCGTTAACCCTTTAAGCGCCGAATCTAAAAGTCGCTGGTGACGGTCACAAGACGTGCTCCAACGTTTCTGGAGTTATAAACAATATTTTAAACGGGAGACTGAATTTTTGTGGGGTTTTTTTTGCTTTTAGGAGGCGGAGTCAGAAAGTCGAACTTCGTCTCCAGACCGGAGAGGGAGGAGGAGGAGGAGGAGGAGGAGCTGCAGGAGCAGCAGCAGCGACCCAGGTGAGTTCCTCCTCATTCGCCTCGTTAGAGCCCGTAAACACGGCGCCGTGGTGCTAATCGTCCCCGCCGCGTCTCCTCAGGGCCCTCCGACGGCGTGGAGGGAGACGAGGAGGAGGAGGAGGAGTCGGGGGAGGAAGGGGAAGGGAGGAAGAGGAGGAGGTCCGACAGCTACTCCCTGACCTTCGACGAGAGCCTGTCGTGGTGCGTCATCGGCGGGCTGGGGAGCGCACGAGACCGAGCCAGCAGCCAATCATCAGACTCCCACAGCACCGTGAGCAACACACACACACACACACACACCTTCATGCTGTTAATGTCGTATTGTGTAGTAACACCGGCTGTGTGTGTGTGTGTAGTCTGGGAGGTCGGAGGTCACGGTCGCAGCCTTGGACTCAGACAGCGACAACTTCAGCGTGGAATTTGAGGTCGAGTCCGTCGACTCTGACGACTACAGCGAAGACGACGACGCCGTGTCTGCAGACGACCAGGTGAGCGCATGAATCCCAGTGTGGTGAGCGCATGAATCCCAGTGTGGTGAGCGCATGAATCCCAGTGTGGTGAGCGGATGAATCCCAGTGTGGTGAGCGCATGAATCCCAGTGTGGTGAGCGGATGAATCCCAGTGTGGTGAGCGCATGAATCCCAATGTGGTGAGCGGATGAATCCCAGTGTGGTGAGCGGATGAATCCCAGGGTGGTGAGCGCATGAATCCGTGTGGTGAGCGCATGAATCCCAGTGTGGTGAGCGGATGAATCCCAGTGTGGTGAGCGCATGAATCCCAGTGTGGTGAGCGCATGAATCCCAGTGTGGTGACCAGTATGGATCCCAGTGTGGTGAGCGCATGAATCCCAGTGTGGTGAGCGGATGAATCCCAGTGTGGTGAACGGATGGATCCCAGTGTGGTGAGCGGATGAATCCCAGTGTGGTGAACGGATGAATCCCAGTGTGGTGACCAGTATGGATCCTAGTGTGGCAACCCGTGCAGCTTTTCTATTTATTTATTTATTTATTATTATTATTTATTTTTGGGGCGACGAGATGAAACATGGCCGAGTCGGTCTCAGGGAAAACTGAACCAGAGGCTCAGGTTGAGGTGCGCTGCTGCCACCTGGTGGACCGGAGTCGCTCCTGCGGTCTGCTGAGTCAAAGTGACACCTAGTGGTCAACGTCGGTACTCAAGCTCAACATAGTCGTAGTAGTTTGATTAAAAACTACAGGGAGCAGCTGTTTAAGGATATTAACTTCTATTTAGATATTCTTTATATTTGTTAGATATTTTTTAAAGATGTTTTTTAGTCTCTTTTTTTATGGGATTTTTTTTCACAGGATTTAGAAGAACACTAGACTTTATCTTTTACTGCTGTGACAGACTTTGCTCATATCAAAGTCATCTCAAGATCTTTCTTAGTATTTTTTATTTAAATAACGTCTCACTGGTAAATCTTCGTCTCCAGATATACGAGGTCACCATATTTGAGGCGGAGGATAACGACTCCTTCGATGAAGACACGGAGATCACTGAAGCTGTGAGTCTTTCACACACACACACACACACACACACACACAATAAAGCACACGTGTTACGTACTGTCTGTTTAACTGTGTGTGTGTGTGTGTGTGTGTGTGTGTGTGTGTGTGTGTGTGTGTGTGTGTGTGTGTGTGTGTGTGTGTGTGTGTGTGTGTGTGTGTGTGTGTTCGTGTGTGTGTGTTCCTCTCTCAGGACTACTGGCGCTGTGTGAAGTGTGAGGAGTTGAACCCGCCCCTCCCCAGGCACTGCCTCCGCTGCTGGACGCTGCGTCAGGATTGGCTGTCTGAGGTGTCGCTCGACATGAGCAAGCCCGCCTCCTCCAGCCCCAAAGCCCTGCCCCCAAAGCCAGCCGACCAATCGGCAGCCAAAGAAACTCCAGGTAGGCGGAACTGTATGCCTGAGTGAGACTGAATATATATATTTGTATATATTCTTATATATATGAGTAAATATATTTTTTATGTATAAGTAAAAAAGGAAATATTAATAGTGATAATAAATATAAGCAAAACAAACTTATAATTAATAGAAAGAGATGGATAAATTAACAAAATATAAATTATTTAAAGATCGAGATCTAAAAGTACAATTTACAGTAAATAAAAAGATTGACAATACCACACTATGACATAAGATGGTTATTGATGAGAGTGATTTATATATATATATATCAATTATTACATTTATAAAAGATAAATATAAATGATTAAAAGAGAGATGTAATAATAAAAGATTAACAATACCACACTGACTAATATATTATTAAACGTGACATTATAAGGTAGTTATTGATGAGCAATTTATTGATCACGTGTTTCCCGACAGTTCTGATGTATCTGCACTTCAGATTTTTATATATATATATATATTTATATATTAATTGTGATAATAAATATCAAGTAGAAAATATAAACTAAACAAACTATTATAATTAATAAAAAGAGACGGATAAATAAACAAAATATAAATGATTGAATGAAAGTTGGAGATTTAAAAATACAATTTACAGTTAATAAAAACATTAACAATACCACACTATGACTACACTATAAGATAGTTATTGATGATTGATTATAAGATAGTTATTGATGATTGATTATGAGGTAGTTATTGATGAGTGATTATAAGATAGTTATTGATGATTGATTAAAAGGTAGTTATTGATGAGTGATTATAAGATGGTTATTGATGATTGATTATAAGGAAGTTATTGATGAGTGATTATAAGATGGTTATTGATGATTGATTATAAGGAAGTTATTGATGAGTGATTATAAGATGGTTATTGATGATTGATCGGTGTCCCCTGAAGGTTCGGACATCGAGGAGAGCGAAGGCGTGGACGTCCCGGACGGTAAGCGGGTGAAAGCCGTCCCGTCTCAGTGCCACTCGGACTCCTCCCTCTCGGCTTCGGACTCCCAGGACCTCCTCTCGCCCTCGCAGCCTTCCTCCTCCTCGTCCTCCTCGCAGCAGAAGCTCTGGACTGCGGACTCGCAGCCCTCCTCCTCTTCCTCCGTGGACTCCCAGGAGCTCGCCCCTCCCCCGCCGCCGGCGGCGCCCGAGCTGGACCGCAGCGTGTCGGCCGAGTGGCGGCTGCCGGACTCGTGCCTGGACCCGTGCCTCATCTGCCAGTCGCGGCCCAAGAACGGCTGCATCGTGCACGGCCGCACGGGCCACCTGATGGCCTGCTACGTGTGCGCCCGCAAGCTGAAGAAGAGGAACAAGCTGTGTCCGGTCTGCCGGCTGCCCATCCAGTCGGTCGTCCTCACCTACCTCAGCTGAATAATACGCCCAAATACGCCTCCAATACGCCCAAAATACGCCCAATTCCACCTTTACCAATACATTCAGCTTCCCTCCTCTGCTTCTGTCTGCACTTTCTGTCTTTTCTTTTCAACCCAAAGTCCGGTGAGATGACCAATAACGCTTTTATTTTATTTTCCGGCTCTATTTACAAGTTTATCTTCCAAAAAAACTAATTGATGCCATTTTCTCTTCTGGATTTGTGTTTAAATATAAATAACTGAGACTCCCTGAAATGTGGGACTGATCCTTTAAGTCGTGTCTTAAAATCCGGTAATGTTGTTTTAGGTAACGTTTGATTTTATGGGTCTATAATTATATATATTAACATTTCCTGGGAAGAATATTCTAATTTGATGAGTTATGTGGAAAGTAGATTTCCTCTGTTTTAAACGCAAATACAATTTCACTCATTGTTGTCAATTTTACTAAAATACAAATAAACATTTATTTATTTATAAGCGTTCTAATTAAAACACTGAAGTCTATTTTCCATACAATGACATATTTCTTTCCAGGAGGCTTTTTGTAAAATATTATAAGTTATTCAGAGATGGACCCATGAGATGAAGCGTTCCCGTTTAGTTTGACAGCTCGTGACGTTCTGATCGTTTCATTCACGGATTCTTGGAAAACAAATTTAATTTGCTTGTAATTATGTTTACCTTGAAAATTTAAATTGTCAATATTTTTGTTTCATTTGAACGCTTGCATTGTTGTGCACTGACTAAAATATAATATATTTATATATATATATATATATATATATATATATATATATATATTTATTATTGTGTGTATATATATGTGTATATATGTATATATATATATATATATATATATATATATATATATAACATGTTATATATTTATATTATTTTATATATATGTATATAATCATATATATACATTTATATTATTTTATATATATGTATATAATCATATATATGCATTTATATTATTTTATATATATTTATATTATTAATTGGTACCAAAATGTAATTTCTTTTCTGTAAACTTCCATGAAACTTATTAGTAAATGACATCCCATAAACTGAAGTTGCCCAACATCCTGGTTATTTATTTCATGTTTATTTAAGACTTTTCTCAGAGCTCTTTATTAAACAATAAGATGAATATAGATCTGTAATATTTTCTTGTTCTTCATTTGCTGTCAACTAAATAAAGTTTAACGTCTGTTAACTGTCTTTTTATTTTTTTGGACTTCTTTGTGACTTTTTGTATATTCTTCCATAATGATTTTTTAAAATATGTATTTCTATATATTTCTATTTTTAAATACTCAGTTCAGCGACAATAAACCGACTTCGTTATTTATTTATTATAAACAGAGTGGCAGTGTTCATCTATGCATTCATATTATTATTATTATTAACTGGCTGTTAATCAGAAGTAGCAGATTTAGAAAGTATTGTCAAGATTTAATTTTTTATATTTTATACTATGAACTGGCCGCTAATCAGACAGCAAATTTAAAAAGGTATTGTCAAGATTTTAATTTTGTATTTCTTTATTTTTTATTTTAAACTCTCTGCTAAACAGAAATAACTGATTATTGTCCAGATGTCCATCTAATTTAAATAAATTATAGTTCATCAGCAGCTCACATCATTTCTCTAATACGTATAAAGTCAAAAGTAGTGAAAATAAAATAAAATTGACTCTTTTCCTCATAAATTGATAGATAATTCTAAAACTAAAATAGTCCACATCGGAATTAAAAGACACCAAACAACAGAGGAAGACTTTCCATTTCGTATAAACATCTTTTATTGGATATTTGGACTTCTTTCTTTTCGCCCACTTCTCTACTTCCTCAGAAGAGTCACTGCTTTGGGCTCCAGACCAGTAAAGACCAGTAAAGACCAGCTGGTCCTGGTTCCTGGTTGAGCTGCTAGTTCCATGGTATAAACACAAGCTTCACCCTTGTGATGTTGGCAAAAACATTCGGTTTTAATATTCAAAACATCTCAAAAGTCGCTTTTTGTTTCTTCTTTTTCGTCTTCAGACACACAGGATATGAACCGATCACTATCTCCTCCTTCTGTACCGCTCTGCCGTCCAGGATTCACAATCCAGGTCGATGGTCCATGATTCTCATTTCCCCCCAAAAAGATGCTTTAATGTTTTTGCCGCCAACTAGTGACGAGGTTGCAGATTGCAACCAACTGAAACGTGAAAAAGCTTTTACACTAAAGCAAACACTCTTAATGATACACTATTCAATTTCTGACAATAAATCTCCCCTACATGCTAAACACTGTTCCTTTAAGTGTCTAATTTTAGGCTTTTTAACTGCACAACCGCATGAAATGACGCGGCAACAATCTTTTTTTTTTACGTCCAGCGATTTGTAACCGAAGTATCTGCAACTCAAATGCTTAAAGAAAGAAAAGTTGCCTGAAAAGCTCACGTTTCTGTAAATACTGAAATAAATGATAAAAAGGACGTTAGCTAGGACGCTACAGGAAGTCGTAGCATTACAAGCTAACGTAACTTCCCAAATAGTTTTTACAGTTTTAGAGGCTTTAGTTTTGCAAACGTGAATAAATTTGTTCAGAATGAGCGGGAAATAGCCAAATATGCTAACCTATCAGGCGCTATTCACCAATTGGAGGTATGCTTTTGGTAATTATGTGACACGTCAATTTGAATAATAAAGATTTACGTCGTTATTCAACAGAATTTAACACATTTGAGGTCAACCGAACTCCATATCACCCGTTTTTATTCTCTCTAAACCAAGTATTAGCACGCTAACATTAGCTTTGTTACAGTTCCACCAAACAGTTTATTTAGGAACAACAAATCAACAGATTCAAGGGTTTTGTGGTGTAAAACTATATTTAATGTTAGAAATTGCTAATATTTGAAAATACAAACAAGTTGTTGCAACTGGGTTTTGGGGGATTTATCTGCACTTTATCTTTATTAGTCATGTTTCTGTTTTTATATATATGCATCTGAACAATTATAATTTGATCGAGTGGGTTTTGGGATTTTCAAGAAAAATGGTGGGAACTAAATAATAGCGATGATCTGTTTAAACGTGACCGTATAGCGGCTTTGCCTTCTCTAAAATATTCCCGTTAAGAACGAAGACGTCCGTAAACTTTCTGAAACGTGCCGACAGACTTTACTCTACGACTCTTTAAGGCACTCGCTGGCGGCAAAGAGAAGGCAGGAAGAAGCTCGCGTTGTGGAGAGAGATAAGAGACACGTTTTAAAGATATATTTTGAGTCAGATGTCTCATATTTAACAATTATAACTAATTCGTAGCGCGAGTAGAGATTTAGCTTGTATGTTATAATAACAAAAGGCTGAAACATCAAAAGTAAATGTGACATTTCTGCAGAAAGTTTCACATTTCAACATGTTTTATTTTTAGAAAAGTACCACCATGTTAACTAAAGCACAGTTCATTGTCCCTCTCTTTGTTTCTGGCTGCACTCGTCCAACACACGACTCAAGTGACAAATAGAAATGCCGCACATTTCAACAACAACAACACGGTTCTGCTAGTTATTTGGCACAAAAGTGGCTTTTTATGAACGAATTTCTAGGAGAAAAATGCCCCGAAGAAAGCAAAAAGAAAAGAAAAGGTCAAAAGAGACACGAATACAAACGTCCAGCACCAGCCTTTAAGGTCGTATTGCTTCAGAATTTAAAGGTGCAGTTTGTAAATAACCAATAAGAGCAGAAGGCCGAGGGGGGGGGTTCACCATCCCATTTACAAACTGCACATTTAATCTTTGATTTAACTCAAGCGCTACATAAAGCACGTCGACTGGGCTCAGAAGGTAAAGAATAATGCAGATGTGTTATGATTCTATGGCGACGATGATTCTATGAAGCGACAGGAGAGAAAACATATTTTTCCTCACTCTGCTTTGGATATTTAAAGAACAATCGGTGCAGTTTGAGAAAATTGAGCTTTTTTTTGTGCAGGTTTCAGCAAAACAGAAACAACCAAGTCTGCGTGTTTCTGATGAAACAAAAAATAACCTCATTATGAACATCATGAAATGTTTAATGTGCAGAAAAGGAGGCGGCGACCATCAGGAGGCACATGAACGTGTTAGTAGGCGCTTTGTTATTGATTCTTTGCACAAAAGTACTCGTGTCACGGAGAATGAAAGCAAACCTGGAGAAGAGAGAGACAGCAGTGTGGCTTTGTTTTGGTGTTTCTGGTGTATTCTGGATAATATGGAAGATTTAAAATGGCAACAAAAAATGTAGTTTAATACAATCAACATATTAATGTGTATTTACTTTTGATGTATAAATGTTCAAAGGAAAAGCATTTGTTGTTTTTGTATTCAAAAACTGAATTGTGTTTCATTGTGACATGAATTCCCATTAAACATTTAAAAAAAAGTGAAATTAGTGAATTGCAATTTAGAATCGTCGTTAGTCTTCATGTGACTGATTTTAATGTGGCACAGAAAATGAATGTCAAAATAATAAAAGTGAAATTATTGTTCTTTTAATGTTTTTCTCTTCTTTTTTTAAGTGAATTATCACTAAATAAGTGCATACTCAAATGAAATTCATAACTGTGCACGTGCATTTCCCTTGTTTGGTTTGTTTTATGCATTTTAAATCTCCCACAGAAAAAAATGGAGGACAATTCATTGTTTTAAAGGTTCGTACCGTAGACTTCCAGGAAAGCTCAAACTGTGTGTTTGCATGTTTTTAAGTGATGTTTCTGCTCTAAGAACACCGGCGACGCACAATGCAGGAACAATATCTATAATCATAATAATAATAACTGGATTTCATACATTTTAACACTTTCCCGCCTTCATTTTAGATTTATTTGAAGCCTTTTTGAAGGACATAAGGACACCGCTGTCTTTAGAAGACACGCCAGCTCCTCTTATGTGTGCAGAAAAAGAAATGCATCATATATATATATATATATATATATATATATATATATATATATATATATGAAGAGAGTATTGCAAAAGAAGTGAAATCATACAGATTATAAAAAACAAATCACACTGAAAAATAAATGTGTTTGGCTGTTTAAGACCACATGATTAGAGGCAGTCAGGAAGTAAAAACAAAAGCTGGTCCTCAGCAATAAAGTGGCAACAATCACAAGATATGACATCATGGACCCGACCAACACTTTACAAAAGGAAAAACAATTAGTGGCACTGTTTGTGAATTAAAAACGTAACGTTCAATGTATACGCAGACGCAGAGCCTCCGGTGAAGGGGACGTTTGGACGGTGGACGTTTGGATGTTTGGATGTGAGGTATCCATGGAGACGGAGCGGCAGCGACTGTGTTCTGCAAAAATCGCCGTTTTTTTTGTCAATGGAGTCCGGCGGCTTTATGGAAAGTAGTGTAAATATAGCAAAAACTAGATTTATTTACATTCCGCTGCTGTAAGTTGCCGAGCCGATTGCCATCTACTCGCAGGTGGAACCATAACTATGGAAAAGTACCTCGTAAAAACACGAACCCATTTCCAAAAAAAGTCAGAGCCCCCTTTTTAAAGATCGGGTACAAAGAATAATACTAAACAAACTGAACAGGGTTAAATTATTCTGCTGTGATTGGAGTCACCAGCACAGTGTCATCAGCATAGAAACACATGATCGGATTATGAAAAACAACGTTTATGTGATATGAGAAAAGTTAAAACGCTGTGATTTTTTGGGACGTCGTACCCTGAATTCATTCCCCTCAACTGTCCGCCAAGACAAACCCGAGACCTCTGATTGGCCAGTGGTGTGTACCGTAGTTGGTTTTCATTGGTCGATATATATTTTTTCATTTGAAGGTATAAGAAAGTTCATCCAAGCATTTTTTTTTCACGTTTTTTTGCTGACAAGAGATCAGATTCGCCAGAAAAACTGAACTCAGGTCAGCTCACGTCCACAGTTCAGAGGCTTCCAGTACAAAGTGGTCACACATCGTCCAGGAGCAGCTGCACTCAATCAAAAACATCCAAAAAAAAGGGCTGAGGAGCAAAACAGAAAGATATTTGGTAACGTCTCATTACTTCACTTACATTCTTCAATTATCCCAAAAATCTTCATTCCTTGTGTGGCACTTTTTCTTCTTCTTCTTTAGGTTCAAATTAAAACAAAGACATCTCGGTCCGAGGATCACGCGCATCAAACACCTCAGTTACCGCTCAAAGAAAATAACCCTTCGATTTCACACGTCTACATCCACATTACGGGCGCCATTTTGCATCCCTCCTTGGTATTTGTTTGGGGATGCCGAGTGGAAGTGCGCCATACGACTGCAGCAGAAATCAGCGCATCGGTTTCCACCACTTGGGGCATATTTTAACAAAAAATCACAAAAAAAAAAATCACCATTCCTCAACCCTCCTGGAGTCCCATAACTCCGCCCTCCTTCAGTCCTTATATGGTCAACAGCTTCTTGTAGCTCCACTAGCCCCGCCCACTTCAGTCCGTACATGGTAAAACATTCGGTAGAGTCCGCAAGCTCGTCTTCCTTTGAGTCCTTAAATGGAAAACCACATTCTGTGTTTCAGTAGCCGCTAGCTCCGCTCCGCGTGGTCAGAGGTCAAAGGTCGGTGACCTTGTTCTCCAGGGCGGCGGCGATCTGTTGGAGGCGGAGGGTGAGCTGCTTATTCTGGGCCGCCGGGTCCTCGTCCAGCGACTGGATGATCTGCAGAAGGCGAGAACACAACACCTGAAATTTCCTTTTTTTGCAAATATTGATAATATTTTCTCATTTCTTTCTACATATTTATAAAACTGAACATTTCCGTACACATGATGATTATACATTGTGAGGTAAAAATTGTGAAAATCCGGCCCAACTGTAATCAAACTAATTTCTAATTTAAGTCATTGGACACTGAAAATCTCCAAAAAAAAAACCAAACAATTTATCATATAAGAGTCGAATGTGGCAAAGGTTTTATTATGCAAAAAAACCCTATTATCAGCCCAAAATAGTACAATTGCATTGGTATAACGTGGTAAAAGTAGAACTTCA
>NC_136608.1:16951595-16956595 GCF_910589615.1 Taurulus bubalis | reverse complement strand
AATGTATCGCATCATAATGTATCATAATGTATCGTATCATAATGTATCATAATGTATCGTCACGCATCATTTCATAACGGATCGTAACGTATCCTATCGTACCACAATGTATCAAATCGTAAAGTATCTTATTGTATCGTAAAGTATTGTGTCGTATCTTAACCCATCACATCATATTGTATCATAAAGCATCATATTTCATCACAAAGTATCGTCACGCATCATTCCGTAATATACCGTAAAGTCGGCTCTCATCGTATTGCATCATCATCATGACATGTTGTATCGTTTTTAGCCAAAGTAACAGGGTATCAACTAAAAATGTCCACAGTTTTAACTTCAGTGGCTTTTACATTTTCGGCATAAAATAAATTGTGCACAACACGGACTGCTTTTAATAAAAGATTTGTCCGGTGAAGAAGCAAACAGAACGGAGAAAGAAAAGCAAACGCACCTGGGTGATGCTGTCACAGTTCAACACCTTCACTGGAGTCACATCCGGCCCCTCCCCGTGCACCAACACCTGCAGGGTCTGACGACACACACACGCACGCACGCACGCACGCACACACACACACACACACACACACACACACACACACACACACACACACACACACACACACACACACACACACACACACACACACACACATCAAACATCCACGCTTATTTACCTTTGTGAGCAAAAATTTATTGAGGGGAAGTTTTTGTTGATTTTAACAGAGTGGAACGACTTCAAACGTCTGGTTTAGTCCGACCAGCAGTCCAAAATGGTCAAATATCCACAAAGGCATGAGGCAGAAATAGCAATAACATTCACAAAAGTATTTCTAAATGCTCGACACTCTCGTGCGAGTACTGACCAGCACACAGTACTCCACGTCGTCCCCCAGCAGCCCCGTGTCGTTCAGGGTGTATTTGGCTTTCTTCATCATGGCGTCCACCGGCCCCTTCTCCACCTGGTGCTTCAAGGCCTTGAACAGCTTGTATAAAGGCTCTCCTGCCGTGTCCTAACACACACACACACACACACACACGCGCACACACACACACACACAGTATGAGAGTATTCTCAAGACAGAATAAAACAGAAAGAAAAATACAGGTTCACACTGAACAGATTTCAACAAAGGAAGTGAAACAGAAAAGTTTCTTGGAGTCAATTATAAGTGAAGGAACAGAAGAAGAAGAGAATTCAAAACAAACAGAAGTGAAAGAAGCCGTTACCCTGAGAAACTGATAGATACAGATGGACATCCAATTACAGAGCATCCTCTCCACCACCGTCTCTGACCTAGAAACACAAACACAAAAGACATTAGGAGCCATTTGTCTATCTTTTTAAAGCTATCACTTTAAAAAGCCGTGATGAAGGAAAGTCTCACCTGCGCAGCATGAGTTTGGGGTTCTTGTTCTGCACGTGCTCGTCCATCAGCTCCAGCAGCAGCGTCCTCATGATGTCCGTGTAGTACTCCAGCTTCCCGTGCAGCGCCACCGTCAGCAGCGAGGCGAAGTAGCCGCGGGAGCGGGCGTTGAAGTCCGGCCGGCTCTCTAGCGTGCGGATGAACTGCGGGGCAGAAAATACGAGGCTATTAATAATAATAATACTAATTGTTATCATCTATTTGATGGGGTCCTTTTTTTTCTTTTCTTCCTATGTGGGAATATACAAATAAGCATCTTGCACAGGTCACAGTATTCCTGTTAAATACGACACGCAAACACACATTAATCCACACAATATACATATATGTTATATATATATATATATACATACACAACATATTACAACGTAAAGGAACGTATCGCATCATTGTTTTTAACGCATGGCAATGTATCATAATGTATCGTATCATAATGTATCATCACGCATCACTTCATAACGGATCGTAACGTATCCTATCGTACCACAATGTATCATATCGTCAAGGATCGCAAAGTATCTTATTGTATCGTAAAGTATTGTCTCAGCAACGTTATCAAACTGATTGGCTATTGAGTGCAATAAAAGAGTTATTATTTCAGTTTATACTTTTATAGCTCAAGGCAGTCAGGAGATGACGGCAGGAAACCCTCTTTCTGTTTTGGGTAAAATCATTATCGTGTGGCGTGTGAAGAGGGTGGGGTCTCTTTTTCAGAAATGACTTCATGCACGATGGGTTTGGGCCTTTTTTGTGGGCCGGGGCATGAAAAATAAATGCATTTCTGAGCCCGGGGAATAATCAGAGAAGATTTTTCCGAATTGTCAACATTATTAATGTTGTAAATTTACATGAAAAAAATCCTCAAATCAGTATGTTGTTGAAGTCCAGATGCGGATGATAATTTGGTAAAATCACAAGCATTTCCTTATAATAAATCCGACTGCAAAGTAGATTTTTAAAATGGTAAGTTAAGAATTTTAGTTTTTTTCCGCTCAAATTTATGACTTCAATTTAAATGTAGGACTTTAAATTCTGAGTTTCTTCTTGGAATATTACCCCCCTCCCTCAACGTTATCTATTGGACCTGTGAAGACCTCTAGTGGGAATCATCTTGTAGGGGTAAAACCATTTTAACAGCAATATATCACATTTCATCTCTAAGAAATGACAGAACTTTGCTGAGACAGTGAGAGAGAAAAGACTCAAAGACAAAAATATGGAAAGAAGTTTCTCAAAAGCGTCAAACTCACATTGATGAGGAAGGTTTTGCTGTTCAGCAGGTTGGAGAACTGGTTCAGCGCCTGAGCCACGATGGCCTTGCGGGCTTCCGGGATTTGTATTTTCCCCGTGATCATGGTGTCGTTGGCGCCGTCTTTGGAGGGCAGGAAGAAGTTCCGGTCGGTGTAGGTCTTGTAGTCCAGGAAGGGGATCCGGGCCTCGCTCAGGTCGCTGGTGTGGTCCTCCATCTCGATCATCAGATCTGAAATCATCAGTGTGAGTAAGATCACGATACCAACTACCCTTTTAAAAACACCAACAAACTAAGCGGCTGTCTTTTACATGAAATTACCGTTTTTGTCAAAGGAGTCTGGCGGCTTTGAAACGGCATTTATCACGACTTCTGTTCGCTGTCAGAAAGTCTGACAGTGAACATATTCCACGAGCTGATTTTTGTATGTCAAACATAAGAAGAAGGACTTCAAACAACCCCACTATCCCTTTAAAGCAGTGGCGGGCCGTGGATTTTCTACCTGCGCATTCAGTGGATCAGCTGCTTAACAGAACAGCTGATCCACCAGAACATGAAACATCCGTAAAAACTCAGGATGTTTTGGCAGTTGCTCTACTTTAAAATACTTGGAAATAAATCCTTTAAAACACACATTTATTCAGCTGGAAAACACGGAGATGCAACTACATTTTCTGATTATACTGTTGTTCTTGATCTGTTTTTAATATTACATCAAACTCTTTGATTGACATGTTTCTGAACATCTAAAACACACATTCATTGTTTCTAGTGTGATATCCAGTAATATACAGCTGCTGATTTTGTTTTTCAATATGTTTTAATACATTCTCGTCACATTTTATCATAAAAATAAGTTGTAAATTGTACAAACATTTTAGAAATAATCAACTCTATTTGAGATTATAGCCGGTTGAAATGTCTTATCATGACTTATTCTGCGTATTTTGAATACAATGTTCTCTAAATGTCTAAAAGCAGCTAAAACAAGTTGCACTAAGTTGTTTTTTACCCGTGAACTCTTTCTTGCAGCGATCTCGGACGCTTTCCTCCAGATTCTCCAGCTGGTGTTTCACCTTCTCGTACTCTCGCTCTGCCTGCCGACTCTTCCTCCTGTTGAGGAAGATATTCATGAACACGTCAACACACGGAAAGACCAGCGTGTGTGTGTGTGTGTGTGTGTGTGTGTGTGTGGTTGGTTGGGATTGGATGTGTTCTTCATGACCTGTAGCAGTAGACGGACACGGCGATGAAGAGCAGCATCGGGATGATGACGGCGGGGATGATGATCGCCAGAGGGATGTCGTCTTTCCTGGCGTAGTACACGGAGTCCACCGTCCACTCGCCGCCGCCGAACTTCACCTGGAGAGACACGGACAGACCGGAATGTTCGAGAAAATAAAACCTCTAAAAAACCTTAAATGAACCCGAATGAACTGGATTACTTTGGTACTGAAAGAAAACGTGAAAACACGTCTCTTTATGATACTTCTAATCTTCACAAATGAACTTTTACAGAAACTTGAAGTGTAAAAGCGGTCACATGACTCCTCCACTCAGCTAGTGTTCTGGAAAGGACGCTTAGTCGTCTCCTTTAGACTCTTGAGGAGTCACCAGAGGTTTTAAATATCAGACAACTAAGCGATAAGTCTTAAATACCACGAGCTCCAGCATGTCGTTGGTGGCGTCTCTGCGTTGCCGTTTGGATCTGGACCTGGGCTGCGAGGAAGGAGCCTCCAGGATCAGCTTATCGTCCTGCACACAGAGAGGAGGCTGGATCAGGGACAACGCATTATCATGCTGTCATAGCAAAGTAATCAACCGGAGCGGTTTCCTCCTTTATTTTAAAAAGGTGCATTATTCTGCAATTGTTCCGCATTAAAATGTCTAAAACCCACGAGACCATAAAACCATGTCGAGTCAAAAAGAAATGATTTGAAAGTGAAAAAACACCGTGATGCATTTGTTTGACTAATGTAAAAATTAAAGACCACTTTCAACTCTTTTCTTTCCTAAAACTTCCTCAATTGAGGATGAAGAAAGAAATGAACCAAGTCTCCAAATGAGTTTTTAAACTTAATACAAAATGTGAACTTTCCTCCAACGACGAACCTCTCAACTACAAGGAGGTTCAGCGACAGTTGTGAACATATTTATGCGGATGAACGTGGATAAAACATATTTCTTGGGGACATGACGACTAGTTGGTGAAAAGTGTGCGTTTCACCTGCAGAATGTTCACGTGACACGAGGCGTCTCCAACGAACGCCTGGGCCTCTTTGGCCGTCATGGCTTTGGCGAAACCTCGACCCTGACGAGAGAAA
>NC_136608.1:16926595-16944095 GCF_910589615.1 Taurulus bubalis | reverse complement strand
CACTCATCCGTGTGATTGCTTGCTTGTGTTTTCCTTCTGTGACTGCAGCTCATTTCAGAGAGTTCCTCTTCACTTATTCTTTCAAATCACCACATGCAGTTTGCCGTTTGTTTGTTTTTACCACAAGAGATGAATTTGAGATGTGATTTCTGTCAGAAGGTTTTCTGCTGTTCGGATGACGACGGAGGGGAAAAGCAACATGGAGGATGTGTTGAGCTCCTCTGACACTGAGGTCACTTTCTGCTCCATGTTTTTATATATTTGAAAAAAGTAATCCATATCTCTGTATTTTTCCAGGAATCCTCGTCTCTGGTCGTCGTGGTAAAACCAGTTAGAGCTTCTGTTCTAATTCTGTGTCGTTGGCATTTTGATTTTTTTGGGGGTTTCCACATCTGAAAGATGACATTTATGAAAACATAAAAAAAAGTCCCTATAATCTAACAGATACGAAAGATAAGGATCAGAAAATTAGGTTTTGGGTGTTCATGTATTGCCTTTCATCAAATAATTTCCTACACTTCACTGTTTTATTCATGTACTTTATACACATCACATTCTATAGATTGTATTTTATATTCTTTTGGCTCTTAAACAAATGTTTTTAATTATATTTTCATGTCCTTTTATAAATGTGTTTCTTTTGCACTTTGCCTTTTGTCGTAAAGCCTCGTTGCTGAAATGTATATAAATAAATACCATAGTGGTTAAATACTGTACTCATGTAATAATAATTAGAAGTAATAGCTTCAAAAAACAATTTGTGAATAATGTTTATAATATTATTATTGATGCATGTTGACAAGCTGAATGGTTCAGCTGGTTTATGATGGAGATCATTTGAACCATTTCCTTATCCGAACCGCTTAACCTATTCAGGGTCGGGGGCGCTGGAGCCGATCCCAGCCGACACTGGGTGAAGGCCGGGTTCACCTGGACGGGTTCATCTCATGCAGAGACACAGAGTCTCCAGGTAACCTGAGCTGCTTGTCTCTGGACTGTGGGAGGAACCGAAGAACCCGGAGGGAACCCTCGCTGCCACGGGGAGAACGTTTAAACTCCACACAGAAGGACCGCCACCCGGGATCGGGGATCGAACCCGTGTCCCTCCTGCTGTGAGGCGACTGTGCTCACGATTATTAGTTAACCCTATATTTCATCTCATCATCTCAGTTCACTGGTTTAAAAGGTTCCGTCTCTCGTGACTCACGTCGGAGATCTGGGGGGCGGGGCACTGGTCCGGCTGCGCCGCCGGGCAGAGCTCCCGGTAGACGCAGCGCCGGGAGGCGGAGCACCACACACACTCGTACCGGGATTCAGCGTGACGACACAGACTGCAGTCGCCTCTGCCCACGGAGCAGTTATACAGCACGACTGGAGGAGGAGGAGGAAGAGGAAGAGGCAGGGGGAAGAGGAGGAAGAAGAGGAGGAGAGTGAGGAAGAGGAGAGGGAGGAAGAGGACGAGGAGAGTGAGGAGGAGAGGAGGGAGAAGGAGTAAGAAGAGGAGGAGGAGGAAGGGGCAGGGGGAAGAGGAGGAGGAGGAGGAAGAGGAGGAGGAAGAAGATAAGGAGGAGGGAGAAGGAGAAGGAGGAGGAAGAGGAGATGAGGGAGAAGGAGGAGGAGCAAGAGCAGGAGGAGGAGGAAGAGAGGGAGGAGGAAGAAGAGGAGGAGAGTGAGGAAGAGGAGAGGGAGGAGGAGAGGAGGGAGGAGGAGAGGAGGGAGAAGGAGTATGAAGAGGAGGAGGAGGAAGGGGCAGGGGAAGAGGAGGAGGAGGAAGAGGAGGAGGAAGAAGATAAGGAGGCGGAGGGAGAAGGAGGAGGAAGAGGAGATGAGGGAGGAGGAGGAAGAGAAGGAGGAGAGGGAGGAAGAGAGGGAGGAGGAAGAGGAAGAAGGAGGAAGAGAGTGAGGAGGAGGAAGAGGAAGAAGGAGGAAGAGAGTGAGGAGGAGGAAGAAGATAAAGAGGAGGAGGAGAGGAGGGAGAAGGAGGAAGAGGAAGGGGGGAGGAGGAGGAAGAGAAAAGGGAGAGGAAGGAGGAGGAGGATTAGGAAGATAAGGAGGAGAGAAAGAAGAAATAGAAGAAAGAATAGAAGTAGTAGAAGTGGAATTGAAAATAAGAGAAAGTCAAACAGCGTAATAACTGTGTTTTCACACACTTGATTTGTGAATGTGTGTGTGTGTGTGTGTGTGTGTGTGTGTGTGTGTGTGTGTGTGTGTGAGTGTGTGAGTGAGTGTGTACAAGTGACACACCAACCTGTCAGGGTGCTGTCAATCTTCCTCTCCGTTTCTCTGTCTTTGATATGGAAGGATACGTTCACCTCCTGCTGCTTGTCATAGGCAAACTACACACACACACACACACACACACGGTTTACATTAACAGTCACAAAGCAGTCCTCCCTATTTGGAGCTCAACATTAAATTACCTCACATCTATCTAACTATGAAACACTCCTGCAGCCATAAATCAATGTGTGTGTGTGTGTGTGTGTGTGTGTGTGTGTGGAGAAAGACGACGAGGACACACACACTCTTTAACCACGTATCGTCAATCTTTAAGACTCAACATGAGGATCGATGGAGGCAGAAAAGTGGAAAAGGGGGCTCAATGGGGGCGCCACCACACACACACACACACACACACACACACACACACACACACACACACACACACACACACACACACACGGTGTGTTTACCAGTGAATAAGCATTGTGAGCTTTAGCATGAATGCAGACGGATCAAATAAATAAATAAAAACATTCAAGTAGAAATACATGTCGATACAAAACACACGAAATGCGACAACTGAGCTCCAAACTTTTCCCGACCCCCAATTTAATCTGCTCTCCAAATAACCCGCTAATGATTCTCTAATCATTCTAATCGTTATTAATGACACACTCTAAACGCACCGGTGGCCTTCGCAGTCGAGCTCCGACACACACACACACACACACACACACACACACACACACACACACACACACACACACACACACACACACACACACACACACACACACACACACACACACACACACACAGATCTGGGAGGATTCAGAGCTGCTAATGGACACAACAGAGGCATCTTGGAGTGTTTCTTTAAGTGAACTAAATGGGTTTAGTTTAGTTCAGAGAAGGAAAAACAACGAATGTGACAAACAGGGATTGTTTTGTGGAGGAAATGCCTTTTTTAAATAGCTGCTGACAGTACTTAGTACTTATGGAGTTATCTATAATTATTCCTTTAAATATCAAAACAAATCTAATGTTCAACGGACTGTTTTGTGATATTAAAGACTGACCTTATAACCCGTGAATTTGAACTTTGACCCCTGCTCCTGCGTCACCGGCACCTCCGTGTTCATCAGCCCCGTCCCGATGGAAAAACTCGGTTTCTGGAGACGGAGACGTTATTGACACAAAGTAAACGCAGCAGAGGTCACTGGGGATGCAGTGGACGTCGGGGTCTGGTCTCACCGTGTAGATGTCCAGGTTTCTCCCCTGGAAGCTGATGGGGATTTGAAAGCCGACGGGGATCAGGAGCGGCTCCGGAGACTCAAACTGAGGACAACTGGAGGCCTTCAAACAGAAATAATAAGAGTTCAACACAAGAAACGACAGTCCAGCTCTTCAAATCATCATCTAATGATGGGGAGAGAGCAAAGATATTGTAGAGAGTGTGGTCTGAAAGTGACACGTTTGTAGCATTAAAGCATGCTGGAATTAGCACTCTAGCATGTTGCTAACTAGTGTACAGCTGCAAGTTAGCAATCTTATCAAGTGATCTGTGTGTTCTGTAGACAGCGTAGCATTAAAGCATGATGGACTTGGCACTCTAGCTATGTTGCTAGCTAGCGTACAGCTGCAAGTTAGCAATCTTTTCAAGTGACTGGTGTGTTCTGTAGCCAGTGTAGCATTAAAGCATGGTGGACTTAGCAAGTTAGCTATCTAGGTAACTAGCGTACAGCTGCAAGTTAGCTATCTTATCAAGTGACCTGTTTGTTCTGTAGTCAGTGTAGCATTTAATAGCCAGTGTAGTATTAAATCATGGTGGAATTAGTAAATTAGCTATCTAGCTAAGTAGCGTACAGCTGGCAGGTTAGAAATCTTATCAAGTTACCGGTTTGTTCTGTAGCCAGTGTAGCGTAAAGCATGGTGGACATAGCAAGTTAGCTATCTAGCTAACTAGCATACAGCTGGCAAGTTAGCAATCATATTATGTGACCGGTGTGTTCTGTAGCCAGTGTAGCATACAAGTATGGTGGAATTAGCAAGTTAGCTATCTAGCTAACTAGCGTACAGCTGGCAAGTTAGCTAGATAGCTAACTAGCGTACAGCTGGCAAGTTAGCTATCTAGCTAACTAACGTACAGCTGGCAAGTTAGCTATCATATCGAGTGACCGGTTTGTTCTGTAGCCAGTGTATCATTTAAGCATGGTGGAATTAGCACTCTAGCTATTTTATTAATTCCACCATGCTTAAATGCTACATTGGTTATAGGAAATGATGGAGATGCAAAGGCTCTGAGACAAAACACACACACACACACACACACACACACACACACACACACACACACACACACACACACACACACACACACACACACACACCTGTTCTGGTTTCACTATGTGTTCTCCACCAACAGCAGCATTGTCGTCACTGCAGCTGTGATCCAGAGCGTTCCACTGACAGCCCCACTTGCTGGTCACACACGCTATGCACCTGAAACCACACAAACACACCACATACGTACATACACACGCGTGTTTCAAGTGTGTGTGTGTGTGTGTGTGTGTGTGTGTGTGTGTCGTCCATCTTACGGTGAATTCTGGTTCTTCCTGACAGTAGCAGCACAGTTGTAGAAGTGATACTCTCCGGACGTCACCTTGATTCTGTCGTTCACCAAAACCATGACTGGGACGGACACGTAGTCTGAAAACACACACACACACACACACACACACACACACACACACACACACACACACACACACACACACACACACACACACACAGTAAAACATATAAAGTAATAAAATCCACCTCCCAACACCTCTGAAGCTCACTAATTAACATGTTACATGGACAATGTGGTCATTTCAGACAGAGCCAGACTAGTAATTTCCCTGTTTCCAGTCTGTTAAAATAAAATAAGATAATCTCTGGGTAGTAGAGAGTAGCATCAGTCTTCTCATTTCACTCTCGGAAAAGAATATCTTTTTTTTCTTCCCAAAAGTGTTAAATAGTTTCTTTAAGACTGCCGTTGTTTAATTTTTTCATGCATTTTAAACCAAGCAAATGAAAAGGATTAAACCAAACGGGTATTTAATCTTCTGCTGCGAGCGAACAGTTAACAGTGAAAAGAGCTTTTCAATAGTTTTAACTGTTTTGCGGCTAAATTATCAGATTTCTTAACGCTGTTTGAGCCAAAATAAAACATGAGCCGTGTAAACGTTTTTGTTTAACAACCTTACTGAAGATAAGACCCTTTCAAACACAAGTTATTTACTTAATAAATCAAAACGCTTGAAGAGAAGATAGAGAAGTAACTTAAGGCAAAAAAATAAAAAATAAAAAAAAAAAATCACTAAAACACATATGAATGAACACGCCAAATAATGATCTTTATTATTTTTTTATAATAATAAATAATAATAATTTAATTATTATTAAATAATAATGATATGATATATAATTAAATAATAATACTTTAAAACAATATTTTTAAATAATAATTTAATATAAAATTAAAATAATGTAATTTAATATAATAACAAGAGTTGTGCCGCTATAATTACAATTATATTTATTATGAATTAAACAATTCAAAACAGCAGATCAGAAACTTTGGCCTCTCTGTCTTTATAGTATTCTAAGACGCCTGGAGAAGAAAGTGGAAATGCTCCACAGGAGATGTCCATATATATATATATATATATATATATATTTTATATTTATTTAAAACCTGCTTCCTACCCTGCTGGTCGGGTGTCGGGGGGATCTGCACCGGTTCCGGCAGCGCGCAGGTGACCCGCACCTGACTGTCGGCGATGACCATGACGGCTTCGCTGGTGAAGGAGCCGAACTCACACGCCAGCCGGTCGGAGCTCCGCAGCGCCGGCAGCGCCGGGATGTGGATGTCCACCTGGAGGAGGGAGGAAACGAGGAGGGAGGAGTCAAGGAGAGGAGGCAGGAAGTGAGATGAAAGAAGGTGTGTACTTTTTATTAATCACGCCATACGTAACCTCATAGTTTAAGTGCCAATGTATTTATACATTTTATGGAAATTCATCAGTTTATAGATGAAACAAATAAATCTATTTTTGGCAACTTTTGACCAATCCATTAAATACTTGACAACGTGCTTCATCACATTGATGCAAATATCCTGTAAATCCAATATTGCTACAAAGAGTTCAACTTATTGAATATTCATGTCGACCTGAAACGACATTAAATAAAGAAGTCCTTTATATTCATATTTATATTAATGAAATGTATATTGTGTTGCTCCTGTTGTGTGTGTGTGTTGGTGTAAGGGAGAAATCAATGGTGTGTGTATGTGTGTGTGTGTGTGTTACTCATGATGGGTGTGTGTGTGTGTATGTGTATGTAAGGGAGAAAGAAATGTTGTGTATGTGTGTTACTCATGATAGGTGTGTGTGTGTGTGTGTGTGTGTGTGTACGTAAGGAAGAAAGTGATGGTGTGTGTGTGTGTCTGATTCATGGTGTGTGTGTGTTACTTATGATGTGTGTGTGTGGTCATGATGTGTGTGTGTTGTCATGATGTGTGTGTGTGCAAAGCTGCAGGAAGATCAAGTTTTCTTTACGGCTTAAAAAAAGAATCCGACTGTTTTATCAGATTAAAAATGCTGCGACACGGACGACCGTCACAAGAAACCACAGATTCCTCCGTCTGGAGCTCGTCCTCCAGATTAAACACAACTCAGCACACATTAACACACACACACACACACACACACATTAACACACACACACACACACACACACACACACACACACACACACACACACACACACACACACACACACACACAGGACGTCCCGTGTTGAAGTGATGCTCATCACAAACGGAGGACCTTGAGAAACAAAAACTTTAAACTTTTTTTTTTTTTTTTTTTTTACAGTAGCAGCATGTGTCGTAAAAATAATGATTTACTCATTAATTATTATTAAATATTATTACATAAAATACAAATAATTTGCAATAGCAAATATATTATTATTAGCATTATTTAAAATAAATTAAAGGTGGAGAAAGATGATTAAAATCACCTAAAGAATTAAACAGATTCTTTAAAATAATTTACTATAATAATAATAATATCTTTACTGGGTTCATGTGCCATAATTCATCTTTTTGTGTGTCATATAATCATAAAAACATTAATCTAAGTATTGAGACTTTCTTAATCTCCTTCTAAAACCCCCGTGTTTGAGTGAATGGTTCAGTCCACCGCTCTTCATCACCACATCTTCTCTTCTTCGTCACACTTTGCCGATTGGAACAAAAGTGGCCAATAAAATAAACCGTGATGAAGACGACTGCTCTTCATCCTCCAAAACAACTCCTGAATGTATATAATAATAATAATAATAATAATAATAATAATAATAATAATAATAATAATAATATAATAATACTTTTCTTAGGATTCGTCACATTTGAGGTATCGCTCATGGAAAATATTGATTAGCGGAACTTTAAAGTGTTACAATGTAACATCATCATGTTGCTGAAAGTTTGAGAAGTGCATTATTATTATTATTATGATGACATATTTTAATTATCAGGCTTTCACAATGAAAGAAGAAGAAAAACAATTAACATGAATTGTAATAAATTAAAAAGCGGTGCCATTTAAAACGATCAGCATTCAGAAGACGCTCCACTCTACATGAGCGCCTGCAGACTGGAGTCCTGCTCCATGTTTACGAACATCAAACGACACACAAAGACTTCACAAAAAATGAATTCCCGACCTCTATCTGCATCGTGGTTATTAATAACCTGGCCTGATTATAATCACCGCGCAGCCATAATGCCGTTCTGTGGCGTCTGATTGAGACGATCTCCATACGGAACACTTTCTTTCTTTAAAGCTCTTTTTAAAGCCGAACGTCTCCGAGCGGGGAGGTGATCGTGGGAGCAGAAAGGCATGATGGGTAGGGAAGGTCAGGGCATCCTGAAGGTCGACGCCTCTTTCGGGAAAAATCATCTCTTTGATCGATTCCTCGTTAAAGCGGAAAGTTCAGACGCAGCAAACGATGCGTTTATAGAAACTAGAAAGACAGAGTTTTAATCTTCCGTCATGTTTTAAATCTTCTCTTCCTTTACGGGTCGAGAGCTTTTTAGGTCACATGACCTCAGATGAACCGCAAGCGTTGTTTTTGAGCGATGTTGCAAAAGGTTCCGCGGGGCAACATTGTTTCACTTCACGAGCTCAATCTGCTCGACTCCCGTCAGCACAAACAATACAGATTATATTATTCCATATTGTATATGATATGCAACAGGTGAGTTAAGAGAGGGAGGAGCTCATGTTGCTCTCCTACCTGCCGCGTCTTCTTGCAGCTCAGGTTGGGCGGGTCGAAGGCCTGGATCTGAACACACTGCTGGTTGGGCGACCACAGCCAGATCTTGTCCTCCCACCACCTGCTGCACGCCGTCTTCCTGGTGCACCTGGAGGGGGGTGGAGGGGGAGTGGGGGGAGGGGGGGGGAGGGGGGCAGGCAGAGCGTTATATGAGAAGAAATGCAGGAATTTCATTAAAAAAGCTGGAAAAGTGATCCTGAGAGCATTATCCTGTCATAGTGTTACTGCGCCTTTAAGTAATTAATCACATCAAACGCAAAAAAGATTTCGCCGTGACATTTTTTTTTTTAGGGACATCAATCGTTTCTATTGTTTTCTCTCGTAATGAGCATCCTGCGTCTTTTCAAAATAAAGTTCCGCGTTTACATGAATACAGTCTCTTTTTATGATAAACGTCTCCACAGGTTTACGCACGCAGCAGAGATTAAGTTTCCGAGGCCACCGAGTGCAAAATATTCTAATTATATTAATATTTATTTCTACTTCATATACATCACGATTTATTCCATATTGTTTCTTTATGTTCTCTGGTAGTCAATATGAATAGTACCTCTATAAGTTTGCAAGACTATAAGCCTTTTTAATAGGTATATATATATATATATATATATATATATATATATATATATATATATATATATATATATCTCATGAATATTTTCAGTCTCAAAATGGAAAAACGCCTAGACATTTCATTAGAAAAACATGTGTAAAATATTCATTTTCTGTGATATTGTTATCTGCTTTGTACTTAGACTAGAAAAGGCTTCATGCTATGGTCCCATTGTGTTTTCCAGTCCATAAGTCACATTTATAGTCATCTACAGGCATCTATTTGCAAAGAAATGTTCAGGCGGAAATAAAAACCTTATACTTTAGTGTGTTCAAACTCATATAACTCAGTGTCAGCAGCACTTAGTGATTCTGACTATTGAGGGAAAAAGCTTCAGAGTGTTACCTTTCAAAAGAGACCAAGACCATGCATTTACTCTAATAGTTCAAGAACAGCTTCCAGTTTACTTTGGGTACCTGGATAGGCGTTTTAGGCACATCTTACAGGAACGCTAAGAGGTTATTTGCATTGTAATAAAATGTGATCATCTTCAATAGGCATATATGCAGCTAGCCTAGTGCATCCCACATGTTTCAAAACAACATTTTAAAACATTATAGTCATTATGGCACACACACACACACACACACAGTGACTCACTTCCCCTCCAGCACACACCAGCCGCAGTACGGGTCCTTGGTGGAGACGCAGGCCTGGCAGTCGGTCTTCAGGTGGCAGGCCTGCACCGGCACCTTGGTGATCTGCACACACATGGCAGGCTTTTATTGTGAAAGGCCCGTTAACGTAAGGATAAATAACATCCAGGAGCTTCGGGGGAAAAGGTGATAATCAGACGAGGACAAAGCAAAGACGCTAAAATAGTTGTTGGACTATATTCGTTTACATTGACAAATTAGCCGTAAAAGAAAAAAAGTTAAATTGCCAATTAGCAGCTCCTATCACTGCAATACTGTAAACAGTGTATTGATTCTGGGAGGTTCTGCAGCCGCTTTCTGCTGCGATGAAGTGGATTTATGGACCTTTTTTTTTCTTCCCTCGATGGAAATAATGAAATCAGCAGCAAGTGGAAGTCACGCTGAATTATATCGACGCATCTTTCATGCCTTTGCGTTAATATTCGACAGCGTTACGAACCGTCGACTCAATTCCACAAGTCTGACACTTCAGAGGAGACTTACATTTTAAATATGAATATTCCCGTCTAGTTTTTCCTGTCTAGAGAAAGAAATAGGTGATGGATCAATTTTTTTGATCTTTTTTTAACCTTATCAAGCCCTGTTTTCCCAAAAATCCGAATGTTTAATATACTCGTACTAAATTCAGATTATCTCCTCAAATTAAAAAAGGTATAATATACAAAAAAACCTTGGGAACATAGATAAGAAGTTCATATGTGTGTTGCTGGTATATTGGTTTATGATAGTGCACAGAAAAGGAAAAGAAATATATATATTTTGCCAAAAGATTATAATTAAAAGTTGTATTTTCTTGTCATAACTATATTTGCTATATTTTAATTTAATAGCTCTATGTATTATGTAGTATTTTTGAGTTACAACCATTATATGCGATAAAAGAAAGAAAGAAATTGGTGATGGATCCATTCTTTGATCTTTTTTTTACTTGTTTTTTAAGTTCCACCGTTATACGCGACACATGGAAGCGTTGCACGTGAACCTGAACGAGTTTCCTGCAGCTTCAGGTCCTGGATGCATGTTATTTTAGATTAGAGGACTTCTTCCAACCAGCTGTAATAATTTAAACCCCTGACAAGCAGAAGAGGTCTGACACATTTAGATGAGCTGCCCTCTCCAAGCGCATTCTAATTAATTCACTTCTAAATCAATAACATCAATTTCACTTTCACGCCGAAGAGAGAGAGAGTGATGGGGACCGGGGGGAAAGAAAGATGAAAGGACAAAGGAGAGAAAGATGAAGAGACAAACGCAGAGGAGGAGGAGAGAGAATCAATATCTGACTTGTGTGGTAATGTAGACGGATGAAGCGCTGCGACTCCAACGGGAGAATAAATGATCAAATAAGACGCAGGAGAATAAATGAAAAGCTCATGGAGGCCCAGACGGGGGAGACGGGGGGAGGAGACGGGGGAGACAGAAGGAGACGGGGGAGACAGAAGGAGACGGGGGAGACAGAAGGAGACGGGGGAGACGGGGGGAGACAGAAGGAGACAGGGGAGACGGGGGAGACGGGGGAGACGGGGGGAGACGGGGGGAGACGGGGGGACACGAGCCGTGACCTTCTCTGTGTGTCGGACCCCTGAAGGTCGTTGGACCGAGACGTACAGGTGTTACAACAAACCTTAAATCCTTCAAGACGTTATACTTTTTTTACAGCAGCAGGAATGCACCTGTATCGAAACCCTGTGTCGTAAAAATATTATTCATTAATTTGATATATTATGAAACCAAATAGCAAATAGATGTTGCTGCTTTTAATAAATAATACATTTAAAAAAAAGGTGGAGAAAGATGATGTTGGTTAAAATCACCTCCAGAATTAGACGGATTTTTTAAAATAATTATTATATACTGCATCATTATTCATTACTACATTTTATTTATTAAAAATTAAAACATTTTATACAAATAAAATATATGTATGAAAAAAATGTAATTATTAAAGAAATATTCTTTAAAATAATAATTGTATACTGTATCGTTATTTATTTACTAAATGTATTTAATTAAAACAATATTAATTTTAATATAAATAAAATAAATGTATAAAAAAAATTATTTATTAAAGACAGATTCTTTAAAATAATGATTATATAGAGCATCGTTATTAATTTACAAAATGTATTTTATTAGAAAATTATACATTTTAATATAAATAAAATAAATGTATTAAACAATTTATTTATTAAAGACAGATTCTTTGAAATAATTATTTTATCCTGCATCATTATTATTTTACTATTATAATAATAATATCTTTACTGGATTCATGTGCAATAATTCATCTTTTTGTGTATCATATAATCATAACATTAATTTAGGTATTGCGACTTTCCCGATATCCTAATAAACCCCCGTCTGTCTGTGGTTCAGTCCGCCGCTCTTCATCACCACCTCTTCGTCTTCTGTGCTTCAAACAGGAGCCGAAAGGAAGAGTCGACACACGAAGGAAGCAAGGAAGGAAGCAAGGAAGGAAGCAAGGAAGGAAGGAAGGAAGCAAGGAAGCCCGTTTTGACCTTTTTCTCCGTGGTGATGAACAGGTGTTGGAGCTTGGAATCCAGCAGCAGGTTCTTGTTGACTTTGTCCCCTGTGACGTCGCCCTGCGCTCGCCCGTACACCTCAGGGTGGGCCGACAGGTGCACCTTCAACACCTGCAGAAGACACACACACACACACACACACACACACACGCTTAAATTCAGACCCTCAGTTTTTCCCCTTTGCACTCAAAGAATTCTGCTTTTTCAGCACGAGATGTGGCATCGCGCCAAAGGAATACATACATAAATAACATAAATATATATATATATATTCATGCTTCACACATGAATGTGATTCAGCAAAACAATATGTTGTAATGTGAGACATGAAGCTTTAAACAAAATGCTTTATCAAAGGTCTTAAATCAAACATTTTATAAAGCTTTATTTTGTATTTTTAAGCTTTTTTATATTGAAGAATGCTATTTGCCATTTATTGAGAAGGAAACTGTAGACATTTATGTTGCTTTAGTGAACTTAAATTTGAACCAAAACAAATATTCTTACATTTATAGTTGGAAACTCTAATACATGTTATGCTTACTAGTGAACAAATCACATTTTTGGGCTTAATTATTACAATATAATGCAATTACTAGTGCTTTATTGAGTGATTGCACGTGTACCATATATTCTAAAATTAAATACTACGGTGGCTTATTAGGGCTATTATTGTAAGTATAAAGTATGAAGTATAAATATTCACGTTTATATTCTGTGTAGCTCCATACATTTATTTTTTACCCCAAATACTCTAAATTATAAACTTTTTAGCAGCATCAGAAAACATTATCGTCTTAATAATTTAGATGTAATAGTTTTTTAAGGGGACAAACAAACAAAGGAAGCAAAGAGAGAGAGAGGAGTCGGTCTTCACCTCTCCGGCCGCGGTGCCCACGAACGCCACCGCGTGGCCCATCTCCACGGCAACGGCCACGGCGGTCATGTGACCCTTGCGGACCAATGAGGGCAGAGACGTTAAGGCGAACTCGGCCTTGCTGGCCAACGGGGAGGGCAGGAACTCTTCTCCACACTTGTATCTGACGGCCATGTCGTTCTGAAAGAAAAACCTCGTGAATCATTCGCGTCGTTATGGAATCGTCGGTGAATTGTTTCTTCGTTATCTCCGACACGCAGACGGGGTTTTGCTCACATTTTTACCGCTGCTGCACAGCTCCTCAGACTTTGAGGAGTAAGGCGAGTAGACGGCCGCCTTTCCCTCAATGATGCCGTTGTAGTCGTAACAGGCTTCTATTATCTTCACCAGCCTCTTATTAATGGAGAGAAGAGGGTACATGCCTGCAAACGGGAGCAGAAACACTGTTTGTAACCCGTTTCACGGTTTCCTCTCATAATAAATGACACATTCTGTGTTTTCTGGGGAAACAAAACAATAAAAATGTCAAAACTCACAAACCAAAATAAATAAATCACGGAGCGCTTATTCTGCAAAATCCTCGTTATTTACAATTTTATTGTGGTTACATTGAAACATAATTAACCACTGAAAACCTGGGATTACTAAAGATCTGTGTTAGAATGAATCGTGCTAAATTTAACGAGATTTACAATTTATACCGTCGATGAAATATGTGTAATACATGAAATACATGTGCAAGAAACGACAGAAAATTATTGTAAAATTAGCAACGCCTAAAAGAGTTTGGCAACCAATGAAAATGGTGCGATAATGGGAAAAAATTGGGGACTCAATAAGAAATATGTTACCGTAAAAGACGGTTATAAGCCGCTACTACCTTAGGTGGTTGTCCCCGCCAGCTCCCCGCTGTAGCCAGCAAGCGCTACTGCTAGCTCCCCGCTAGCTCTTCGACAACTACCGAAGGTAGCGGGACCAGCCCCGGCTCGACACCAGTCTTGGGTGTCGAGCAGGGGCTGGCGGGGAGCTAGTGGGGAGCTAGCAGCACCGCTAGCTGGCTACAGCGAGGAGCTAGCGGGGAGCTAGCAGCACCACTGGCTGGCTACAGCGGGGAGCTAGTGGGAAGCTAGCGGGGAGCTAGCAGCACCGCTAGATGGCTACAGCGGGGAGCTAGCGGGGAGTTAGCAGCACGACTAGCTGGCTACAGCGGTGAGCTAGCGGGGAGTTAGCAGCACGATAGCTGGCTACAGCGGGGAGCTAGCGGGGACAATCACCGAAGGTAGTAGTGGCTTATAACCCTACTTTTACGGCACTTGGTAAAGACTGGCGTGAACATTTATATATTTTTCTTCCAAATTTCCCCAAAATGTATATTATGAAAAAAAATGACAGTAAATCTGTATTTGGTTCCATTCAGCGTTTCAGGACCTTTCAGTCAAAACAGATTTGTGTTGAATGGTCAGTTTTTAATAAACAACTGACCACATGGTGGCGCTAGTATGTCTCAATCTCCTTGCCGAATTTCCCTGAAATGTTCGGCCATGTTTTTGGACACTGCCAACGAACCGACAACCATCCGGCAACATAAAGTATCAGGAACATCTGCGTGATGAAGACCTACACATGGCGGACATCGATGGGTCTTCATCAGAAGTGAAGGTGACAAACAGCACCTTGTCGGAGGCGGAAACCGGTCCGAACTGGCCCGATTCGGTCATCGACTGAGCCAAAACCTCCCCTGGTGTTGCTACATAGGCAGCCTGGGGAGTCGAGGAGGAGATAAAAAGAGCAGAATGTTAGATATTTGCACTAAAACTGTGTATTTAGCTACACTGAGTGTGGAGACCCCGTAAATTGAAGCTTTTTCAGGTTCAGGAGCATTTGAAAATCCAATTTATAAGGTTTCACAGGGTCAACGCTGAGGCCTTCAGATGGAAACTCGTTCAAATGTGAAATGTCCAAATGTGGGTTTTCCAGAGTCACCACCCTTTGGATAAAAACTCCGACAGCCTATCCAGTGTCTTGCAGATTGCATCATCATCACCATCATCACCTGAGCCTTGTTGTACGTGTTGCCGGCGCTGCAGTTGAGCTGCAGCTCGGTGTAGGAGAAGTATCCCGGATCGACCTCGCACAGCCGGGAGACGAAGGTGAAGTTCTTGTTGTCCTGGACCCCGAGCGTGCGCGAGAACAGGAAGTACACGAAGCCGTCGTCCTTGAAGGCGAAGCGGAAGTTGTGGAGGTAGCGCAGGACGAAGGGGTTGGCCTGCACCGCCGAGGCCTCGATGATGCTGTCGAACACCACCCAGTCGCCGTAGTCCTGCAGGATGCGCGTGGCGATGAGCTTGGTGCTGTCGTGGCTGCCGTACCCTTTGCCGACCTGTGGCGGGAAAGACGAGAAAGAAGCAGTCGACGGAGTCGGCAGGGTTCATACACATTCGGACCAATGGGTTTCCATGACTTTAAACCAAATTTTCATGACCAAACATTTAGTGAAATCTCGGTGTAAACAGTAAAAAGTGAGTAAATGTAGTATTTGAACTAACAATGAGAATTACAAAGCATACAGTAAACCTTAAATGACACAAATGAATGAGACAATAGTTTGAATAAAAGAATAAACATTTATATTGTTTGGTTGTTAAATGGGCGTTGAATGGCCGTTAAACAGACGTTAATGGGTGGCATTAGACGTTGAATGGTCGTTAGTAGGCGCTGAATTGCCATGAATGGTTGTTAATAGGCGCTGAATTGCCATGAATGGTTGTTAATAGGCGCTGAATGGGCATGAATGGGAATTGAATGCACGTGACATCAACAAGCATCATCATAGACTTTAGTCTCTGTATAGACATGGTGTAGTTATTAATAATATTCGATTGCTGGCCAGTCTGTAGAAGTATCGGCGTCTATACACATCTATAAACCAGCAAACACTGGTGCATTTAGCCCAACTATCTTAGTGTTGAGACCATCTTTCATATCTGGCATTACAGAGTTATTGGGTGGGAAACGTGATGCATCTCTAAAGAGATTGACCCCACAAGGTTTCCCAGAACGCTGTAATCTGTAGCGTTTGGAGAACGTTTCCCTCCTTCCTCTTTGTCTTTCCTCCGCTTTAGAAACTCTTAAGCCTCTTAAAGTCCTCCTCCCTACGAACTACGACTCCCAGCAGCGTTTCACCGTCGGAGCTCTCTGAAGGACTAAGACGCTTTGCGAACAACTTTTATCCTCTCCAGGAATTTGTCTCAACTTTGAGGGTAAATTCTTAGAAAACGCCATAATTCTAAGCATATTCTTCGCCACTATAGGAGCAGTAGGAAGCTTCATGAAAATGCCTCCAGGCCCGGGCCAAGGCCTCCCCCTCTGTTATCCCTCCGCCTCTCACAAACAGAGCGCTGGAGGAGGCTCAACCTCTACACGTCATCCGATTTGATTAGAAACGCCATCAAAAAGCTTCAACATGAAAAGGAGAAGGCAAAACATCACGAAACGCATCATGTCGAGAAATAAGAACGACGAAACATCCCGAGACTGCTCATTTCCCATATGGGCTGCCAATTCCATTCCTCCATTCTCGACAAATTGCAATTTAATTGTGTTCGCTCGCACTATATCACAAGACGGAGGTGACGATTTTGTTTAATTCACCCCCATGTGCCGCTGGGAATAACGCATACATGTGTGTGTGTGTGTGTGTCGAAACTCGTCCTCACCAGGAAGACGGTGAAGTTGACGTTGTCCTTGGTGAAGAAGGAGGTCACGCCCACCACGGAGACGCTCTCCTCGGCGCTCGCCACGTACGACTTCTCCCCTTTGGTGTCGCTGAAGTACAGCAGCTGGTCCACGCTGCTCAGGTTCCTCAGCGAGCAGATGCCCCGGAAGACGCTGCCGCAGACCACCAGCACGTCGCCCTGCACCAGCAGCAGCTTGTTGTGGTTGTCGGTGTCCGCCGCCTCCTCGCAGGCATCCGTGATGGGCGGCGTGCAGGCCCGGTTGTCCCGCTTGGGGCCCGTCTCGGTGCGGGCCTCCACCTCCAGGTCCGGGCTCAGCTGGTAGAGGTTGTTCACGGCGCCGACGTACAGCCGGCCCGAGAGGGGGTCGGCCACCACGTTGTTGATCAGCGTGTCGGAGGGGAACTCCTTGTTTTTACCGTCCGAGGGGACGACGCAAATGGCCGCCAGGGCGGCGA
>NC_136608.1:16911595-16921595 GCF_910589615.1 Taurulus bubalis | reverse complement strand
ATACATATTATTACACCGCTAAGCCTGTATTCATCTAACAGTGCACATTATTACACAGTGACAAAATAAGACCCCTCTAATAGGTCGACCTCTGAGAAGAGGATTAGCCGGATGATAGCAGGTCTGAGAGGCCGGCAGTCATTAAGCAGACGGAGTGCTTTTATACGCACACAATGTATAGTCTGTATAGTACCACTGGGTAACATCTCAGCAGAGAAAGGACACAAAAGACGGACCGAAAGAGACACAGAGGACCGACTGTGTGGACAAAGAGTTGAGTAGTGAATACAGGAACGTTCACCACCAAACAACACCGACAGAAGAAGACGCTTGTGTCATCATTTACACGCCATCGTACAATGTTTCCCTCATTAGTTTATAAAAGCATGGAGGCGTTCAGGGAACACCCTTCACATACACAGTGCTGGTGTATTTTTAGACAAGCTAGCAGCTAAAGTCTGTAAACACCACTTGCACATCATGTTTTGAAAGGTTTTAAAGGTCATTTGACTAATGATGACAGAAGACGTGGGGCCGTAACGGTGTAGTCGCAACTCGCCAAGAAAAGAGCGAGCGCACCTCCGGAAACGAACAGCTAGCTAGTTAGCTGTAGCTGTAGCATACCCCTTCGAAAGATGGTCCTGCACTTGACTGATGATTTCAAGTTTATTCGTCAATTCCCAAAACCAACGTAAGAGATGTGTACAAAAGCACAAAAATAGGTCAGCTTACTCCTCGTTAGCATTAACAGTATACACACACAGAGCCAACACTTATGCTAATTACCTTAAATCATACACAGTTATTACAATTATTACAACTTTAACCTTGTTTCTCTTCGGGGAGTGCTAATACCGTTTATTTCTCCAATTAAACGCGACTTCCTGAGCCGCCTTCAAAATAAAAGTATTATCTTAAAACAGGAAACCAAATAAAGTTAGCTTAAGGCAGGCAAAAAACATGCAACAAAAACAACTAAATTGATTTGCAAACAGTTTCTAAAGCCCGAGCATAAATTGGGTTACTTACAGTAGTCTATGAACTTCTATGAAGGGAGATAGCCCGATAGCTACAACAAGCTAGCTAGGTAGCTAGTTGTTCTGTACAACTTGACCAGTTCTCAATGCCAAGCCAACCAACAACCAAGACAAGACACGAGACCAAGACGTGCAAAACTTCAAAAAAGTGTTTTCACGACCTGGAGCAGACTCAAGTACAAAAGCCCAGAGTTTAGATAAAAACATAAACCATCCTCAGATCAAACATTACATTTTACTGATGGTCCGGGTTTACAAATACCAAAAGCTATCTCTGTAGATTTGAAGCTTTATTCACAATGTTCCAAACGGCCCATTGGTTTCCATTCATTTTCATCTGAAATGCGTCAATAACACAAATTAGTCGCTTGACAGAAAAATGAATTGCCAACTTTTACTCGTCAAGCATAAAATGCCAAAAGTAAACTTTTAGGACTCTACATATCCTCGGGGTTTGGACGGTTTTCAGACAGTCAAGCAAACTAATCATGGATCTAAAGAGTAATTGATTCATCAAAAACAGCGTACAGAGGTATGACTTGTTTGAGGAAGCAAAAAACATCCGATTAGTTTTATTTTTGTTTGTAAATGACGTTTGGCATTGAAGTTCAGAATAACTTGTGATGGTGCATTCAAGGACACTAAAAACAGTCATAAGGAATCATCAATTTCAGACTAATTTGTTTTTAGTTTGCATTCTGGGTTTAGTTTACTCGATCATTTGGATGTACTTTTGAACAGGCCGTCTATCTGAATGCACCACTGTGCCTGCAACAGTCATAATAAACCCCCAAAACACAAGTTTTGACAAAAATTAATGCGAGGAATTGTCCCCTGTGATGGATTACCACTCTGAAGAAAGTGCAAATTTAGTTTTCACAGCAACCTGAAATGCCTGGGAGGAAGGAAATCAATCTTCTTAAACAAATATGACTTTACATTAATGCATGGAAAGTTTTCCCGCTAGAAAGGTAAAGAGAGAAGCAAAGAGACGGAGACATGATCCCATTTCATGGCGGTAAACTCACGCGCTGATTAATTCTGTGTTATGCAAATGTAATTTAGCCGCCGTGTCCTCTGCGTTGGGAGTGAGCGATTAACAACCACTCTCTCTCCCGGCGCACCTCCCATTAACCTGACAATGACACACACTGATGAGACCGTGTGCGTGTCCTTGTGTGTTTGTATCATCCCTGCATACCAACAGACTCCGTCTCCTGCATTAATTAGCTCTCGTACCCGAGCCGCGTTTCCAGCAAGTTTCTGCCGAAGCAATTAAAAAGGATGTTGGAGTCTAGTCGGCATCCTGTTGGCTGAATGCGGCTCACGGGGGGATAACTGTCAGCGCATCCCAGACGGCTCAAAGCGACTCATTTTTAAGTCTTTAAGATGTCGTGATTGACGTTTTTTTCTTTTCTGTCGCCTTAACCGGCTCCAGATCCGGCTGATGCCGTTCTAAAAAGGCAGACTGAACATGGGGAGAAAAAATAAAACCGACAGATCAAAAACCTGGCAGGTGTTCTGTCCCCGTCTTAAAAAAAGGGTGACAAATCAAAGAAATGTTCCTGTTTGATATGAAAGCGACTCCCTGCTGTTTGGATGCAGGTGCTGTTATGCAACCTCAAGGATAATAAAGGCATTATTCTAAATGACACCAAAGCCAACAATGCGTTACTGCATCTCTGATTGCTTTCCAACTCCAAGTCAGTCTTGAAGAAAAATGGTCAGATACATGGCTTCATTTATTAAAAAGGAGGCGATTGAAACAAACACTTGTCCGGTTGCGATTCTATGTGACTCCTTTAAAAGGACCCTATAATAAATAAAGTCATCAGGGATTTGGACAATTGTTATTATCTATTAACATGCATTAACATGCTTAATGTGCTCTCATCAAAGCCACCAGACAGTCATTTTACCTCGACTGTCGTATTCAAACTTAACAGAAACAAAAAGTATTGTATATTTCCGCTGTAAACCCTTCATTCACAGAGTTATATGTGGAAAAACATTAGTTATATGCTCTCCTTAAAGCCATAGAACTCTATTGACAGAAAACAGTACCGTGACATTTGGGTTACTTTTTTCCTCAACTTTGACCCGTGCGGCTTAAATATCGGTGCGGCTAATTTGTGTATTTTTCCGATTCTAAATGTAGCAGCAGTTGCAGAGATGTACGGGACAAAAGTCACGTGAAATATCCCCAAATCCCCTTCATGAGCGATCTCACTGTAAAATAGGGTCCTCTCAGCAGCAGCACCGAACTCCCTGCTGTTCTCCCCGCTCCGCGGCGCCTCTCACTCCGCTTGGTTCGCCGTTAGCGCTGTGGAGGTGGTGGGAGAGGCAGGCGTTCCCTCGCCGTCAGACCTGGTTTCCATCGCGACGATGCCGCCACGCTCACCCGAGGAGGTGTGATGGAAAACAGGTCTGATGGTGAGGGAACCCCTGCCTCTCCCACCACCTCTACAGCGTTAGCAGCGAGCGCTAGCAGCGAGCACTAGCAGCGAGCGCTAGCAGCGAGCGCTAGCAGCGAGCGCTAGCAGCGAGCGCTAGCAGCGAGCGTTAGCAGCCAGCTGCACTGTTTGAGCTCAAGTAAACACTGAAAATGCAGCACAAAAACAAAAAGTGTCATCAGTGCTAGCTGCAGCAGCTAGCTCCCTGACAAAATCCAAGATAAATCAAGAAAGATTCTCACTAAAAGCCCTACTCCGGCTTCCTTGGTCTTTATTTCATGGATCTGCTGTTAGCTACCTGCTAAGCTAACTTGTAGAAGCAAGAGCAGAATACAAGAACATGGTCACTGTTTACGGACCCCGTTTTGTGACGTTGAACTAGACACAGCAGGAAAAAAGCATTTTTTCTGGAGGGAAAGGTTTACAATGGTTTACTTTCTTCCACTCACTCTGCAAATCAAACAACCTGAATGCATGTATACGATTTAAAATACAAGTATGCATTGATGGCGGACGCAGCTCTGCTTCCTCTAACAAAGCCGCCGATGGCAGACGCTGTCCTCGTTACCCAAAGTCACCACACTAAGAGTGGATTCAAACAACACGCTAATAGCCTAGCTTCCTGAATGGAAATTAAAAATAATTAAAAAAAATCCCCTGATATCATCTTCTTGAAGAAAACCTTGAGGTATTTTGGGACTGATTATAAATCAGTCTGAGGCGCAGATTATACGTGGAGAATTAAGAGGAAAAACAAATATGAAGCTAAACTGGCCCACTAATGCATTCCAGGTTACACGTTTACAGGATATATTGGTTTGCTTGTGGCTGAACACACAGCTCCACGGCTGCAGAGTCATGATGCCTGGACGCCATCCAGCAGGTTTACAGCTTCTGCTCACTCTGATTATTAAAACCTCCGAGTCTCCTGCAGAGGGAGCAAATCAAGCGAGAGACGACTGCAAAAGCACTTTATTAAAGAACTTGTTTCTCTCAGTCGTATCCAAAAAAATAATCAGCAGCGACTGACTGCCTGCGCCGAGCAGCGATTCTGCTCATGCATGTGAACATGTATTATTAAAAAAAGTTTCCCCAACTCTTCCCAGTCCTTTTGCACGGCAAACCTTTACACACACACAGTCCTCCCAGCTCTCAATTAACAAGGCAGGCTGTGTTTCAGCTCAGTGTGTGTGTGCAAAAAATATGCGTCTGTGTGTGTGTGGGGGGGGGTGATAAAGAAAAAGGATGGAAAAGAAAGAGGGAGAAATTGTTCTTCGCAGCCAGAAGACAGAGATATAGCCTTCATTCCTGCTCAGATTAAAGGATTTAGAGCAAGAAGCCGTATTACAGAGGCAGAGCGCTCCCCTCCCTGTTCAGGGCTGATTAAAGCACAGATAACGCTCCCTCACAGCCTGAGAGCTGCTGGAAGCCAACACACACACACACACACACACACACACACACCACAGACTCATTAAAATCCACACATAACAATGGTTCCTCTGAGTTTCGGGGGATTTTGAACCTGTTGGACGGCTTTCCTGTGCACGACCCTCACTCTGCCATCAGTATTTTAAGAAATACGTGCGTGCGTGCGTGTGTGTGTGTGTGTCTGTGCGTTTTTGTTGTACACGCCTGCTAAATGTCAGGCTAACTTTACATACACGTGATTATTATTTAAATTTTTTTTAAAGACGCCTCACTGAGAAAATTACCGTTATTATCGCTAAGTCCCGCCCCTCAAACACAAACCGGCCAATCGTAGCGATGCATCGTCCAGCTAACCGCTCGGGCTGGTTTGGTGGATTTGGAGCTAGCTCATGATTTAGCCCACGTTCATTAACAAAGTGGGGTGGACAAAATAATAGAAGCACGTTTTTCTATTATTACAAACACCTCTCGAAAACTCACCTTCATGGAAGGTTTCCGTTGGACTTTTGTGAACATAATAAACTGGTTTAATATATAGAGTTTTGATTGAAAATGAAAGGCTCAGTAATTTCATAAAACAGCTGGTCATTGTAGTTTTTAACAAACAAAACAGGAGGATTTTGTGCATTTATTGGGGACTTTCTACTTTCAGAAGTGGAATAATCCACATTTGGTGCTCAGTTTTTGCAGCACTATGGTTGATGTGTGTGATATTGAGTCTAAATAAAACACAACGTGTGTGTATCTTACATGTAATGACACACGGTCACGCTGTCGTAGCGCTGAAACACAGCGCTGGCATCCGTCTGCTCTTCAGGAAGGAAGCAAAGCTCGAGGGAAGCTGTGCTGCAGTTCAACTTCTTGTAGAAACTGAGCCTTTCAAAGCAGCTTTTCCCAACACACTGCGGCCTTTATGCTCGACTCCAAACAGCTGATCACATCTCGCTGTTGTATTTTTTCCTGGGTGAGTTTTCCGCCTCTATTTCCGGCTGTAATCCACATCCAGCACCTACATGAACCGACAAGAGACGTCATTCGGAGAGACAAGACGAGGCGTTGAATTTGGATTTTGTTCTCAGCTCTCTGTTTACAGTTTGTACTTTTGGCTGTAACCGAGGCGTCTCTCCGGGTTTACATTATTTTATTTTTAACAGAGAAAGATGTTTTTTTCTGCAAACATTATTTTCTTTCTGCCATTAAAACTTGTGTCACTTTAAAACCAAACAGACGTGAATTCAAAACCCGGCAGCGGCGCAGACTGTCAGACCTGAAAAATTATCTTTTCCAAAAGGGACTCTGGTGCCACGGAGACACTACCGCTGTCTGGCCACAGGGGCCGCCAGAATCAACACAAAATTAAAGTTACTTGTAGTAGCTTTAATAGTACGAGTCGTGAATACATCATCACATACTTTAACTGCACCGTGGACTAAAACAATAAATAATGTGTTGATTTAAAATGTTTTTGCTTAAAACCTTTTAAAAACCAACCTATTTTTAGGCCCTTTCCTCAAAAATGTCATCCCCAAACTAAAAAGCATGTATCTCTACAACGACTATTTGAATAATGTTGGTGTTATAATAAAAAAGTACACATGTGAGATTTTGTTCAAATGTGTAAAAAAATCAGTCTATATGTTACTGGTTAAGAGAAAATGAAGATGACACAGAGCAAAAAATTAAAAGGTTTCAGGTCCGCCTCAAAAAAAAAAAAAAACACTTTCAGGATGATTATTTCTTTGAAATAATGCAGCTGTAAGGTCCAACTCTAACCCAAATCATAGCTCAATATGTGAACATTCTCCAACCCAAATCATAGCTCAATATGTGAACATTCTCCAACCCAAATCATAGCTCAATATGTGAACATTCTCCAACCCAAATCATAGCTCAATATGTGAACATTCTCCAACCCAAATCATAGCTCAATATGTGAACATTCTCCAACCCAAATCATAGCTCAATATGTGAACATTCTCCAACCCAAATCATAGCTCAATATGTGAACATTCTCCAACCCAAATCATAGCTCAATATGTGAACATTCTCCAACCCAAATCATAGCTCAATATGTGAACATTCTCCAACCCAAATCATAGCTCAATATGTGAACATTCTCTAACCCAAATCATAGCTCAATATGTGAACATTCACTAACCCAAATCATAGCTCAATATGTGAACATTCTCTAACCCAAATCATAGCTCAATATGTGAACATTCTCTAACCCAAATCATAAACAATATGTGAACATTCTCTAACCCAAATCATAACTCAATATGTGAACATTCTCTCTGCAAAGGTTGACTTTGATAAAGTGAAGCAGAACAAAGTTAGAGACTGTTTAGAACATTCGGACGAGGACTAAACAATTTGAATTTTCTCATGGACCAAACCATATATTTCACTTGTATATTACTTATGGTGTTCAATACATCCAAATGCAGCAGTTTATTTCTTCATAAAACAACCTAGGGTTTATAGATTTATATAGCAATCGCTCAGCCGTTTTTTAAAAGGTTAAACAAACAAAAAGCGTCTTTAAAGTCTTTTTTTTTCGAGAGAATCGGTGGAGCATCACTTTTTATCACGAAGTGAAAGTGTTGCAGACAGACAGAGAAACAACGGCAACAAACAGAGGCATGAATTATGGAGCAGCAAGTGCAGCTCAGTGTGAAGCAGATGTTCGGTCCACTCGCTGCACAGCTGGGCTGACAGCAGAGAGCTGGTGCAGCTTCATGCTGGAGCTCCGACCAGAACAGAGCCGCTCGACTCTCGTCCACACACACACACACACACACACACACACACACACACACACACACAGCTGTGAAATGCAGTGTTGCTGCTGGGTGACCACTTTTTACCAAAATACACTCTGAAGTGGAAACAGAAAGGTTTATTTATTTATTTTTCTTAACTAAATCAGGTTCTTTATCTTCTCTGCATTTTTGTGTCAATCATTTGTGTTTGATGCGTTTCATAAATAAACTTGTGCATCAGGGGAGAAGTGAAAAACCGACTTTATATTTATTTGACTAAGAAATGTTGTGATAACTTTATAACAATGTCTGTGAGTGAAGACATCCATTTTGGTTGTATAAAAAAAAGTTTGTGGACTGATGTTTTGAGGCGTCAAGTTAGACGTTATGGTCGTCACCATCTTGGCTTTTTGCAACCAGTGAACAGGAAGTGACCATATATGGACGTAGGGACACTGTACAAGTCTCTGGTGTCGACCTGTCAATCACCTTGTAGCCCCGCCCTAAAGCGTCCCCTACATTATGGTCTGTTTGACTCTAAATGACCATAATTTACTCAATGAACATCATGCTGTATTGAAGAAGACTTGAAACTAGAGATTGAGACATAAACTCATGTTTACAATGTTTACTGAGGGAATACATCAAGAGAAGTAGAGTCATTTATATAGACTTCTATACAACCAGAGGAGTCGCCCCTGGTGGTCAGGAGAGAGAATGCAGCTTTAACACATGAAGCATAGACTTCTATACAACAGGAGGAGTCGCCCCCTGGTGGTCAGGAGAGAGAATGCATCTTTAACACATGAAGCATAGACTTCTATACAACCAGAGGAGTCGCCCCCTGGTGGTCAGGAGAGAGAATGCATCTTTAACACATGAAGCATAGACTTCTATACATACTACTTCTTTACAACATTGCATCTTGAACTTTGACCCTGTAGCTCATATATCTGCTGAGCAAAGGATTGTGGGTCAGAATAGCCAGAACAGCATGTGGGCTTGCATTCTGCAAAAATGCTAACCGGATGTTTTGTCGGAGTTATTACATGATGCTTTCACACGTTGGAAGTTTTGTTTTCCCAGAAGAGAAAAAGCTGGTCGTTTCTCACACGGCGAGTCGTCCAACAACAAGCGATTAATTTAACGGTGGCGTCCAACGCCGCCGAGCTCAAGCTGAGATGAAGAGAAACGGTGTGTGAAGACTCGAGAACCCGCCAGCGTTTCATCTTACAAACTGTACATAATAAAGTGCGGCGTCTCGCTCAAGGCTAACAAGGCTGTGTGTGTGTGTGTGTGTGTGTGTGTGTGTGTGTTGTACAGAAAATTGAGAGGAGACGCCAACAAAGAGGTAAAGAACAACTCACATATCAATGTGTATTTATGAGCCAGTGGGAGATAAAAGGAGAAGAAATGAAGAGTCAGAGATTTAAGACCTGAGGTGCATTCTGGGACGCGCGGGTGGAAACTAAGCCCTAATGAAAACTAGCCTGAGCAGACAGCCTCTCTACTTTCTAACATTACGGCGCTGCAGCCGAGACAGACGCTCGTTATCGTCCTCCGAGTCCAGAGGACGCGTCCATTTAACGCTCCTTTAAGTCAGATTTTTGATATTAACGTGGAATCAAATGTGATGTAAACTTCTTACACATCTATATTTGGTCTGTTTTGTGTATTTTAGAGAACACAGAACAGCATCGGAGCGCCTTGACTTAAAGTTAAATAAATCCACATATGACGTCGACGCTGAGCAGAAAGGAGAGCTTTTCTAAAGGGACACTACCACTCTCGTCCACAGGGGGCGCCAGAACCAACATATCATTACACCTACTTGTAGTAGCTTTAATAATACATAAATGCATCCTTACATACGTTAGCTGCCCCATTGAATTATAATATAATATTTAATATGTTTATTAATTTATTAAAACGATTAAGATGACGCCTCTGTGCTAAACAAGAACATAACTTCCATCTGTTTTCCGTCTTATTAATAACACTTTTCTGGCAACAAGCACACCGTTTCCTGGTACTGCAGCAGAAATAATGCAGGTATGAACACACACACACACACACACACACACACACACACACACACACACACACACACCCTTTGTAGTGAGGGAAACCAGCAGGGCTTTGATATCCACATAATAGGAGGAGTGTGTTGTTTGTTAAAACTATTGGGGTCAATGGGGAGTTTGCTCAGCAACAATGTAGGAAATGAAGGTAGGAAGAGACACACACACACACACACACACACACACACACACACACACACACACACACACAAAGTGTGACCCTGGTTTAGTGCCAA
>NC_136608.1:16904095-16909095 GCF_910589615.1 Taurulus bubalis | reverse complement strand
AACGAGTGTGTGTGTGTGTGTGTGTGTGTGTGTGTGTGTGTGTGTGTGTGTGTGTGTGTGTGTGTGTGTGTGTGTGTGTGTGTGTGTGTGTGTGAGAGAGAGAGATAGGGAGCATTTGAGGGCAGATAAGACGACAAAGTGAGGACGGAGACAGAATTAACTGAAGAAGAGAGTATTTGTGTCAGAGGTGAGACGAGGTTATCCTGAGTATCAAAGTACATTTACACACATTTTGAGGTTCAGTAATTAAGTACAATTACTCAAGTAATGTACTTCGATGTCTTTTGTTTTAAGTCTGTAGTTTGTGCTTTTTTATAGACATTATTATATAAATTAATAAAAATGATCTCCATCTTTACCAGCTGCAACATCATTCCCTTTTATAATTATAATAACAAAATATATAGAGTATTTTACTTTTCGTATATTGTAACGCATTACTTTTGTACTTTACTGACGTATGATTTGACTGCAGTACTTCTACTTTGAACAGAGTACTTCTACACTGAGGTATTGAGTACTTATTGCATTCTCTCTCACACACACACACACACACACACACACACACACACACACACACACAGTTATGACGAGAACCTGCACTGTTATGTTTAGCCAGAGCTATTATACCCACTGTGTGTGTGTGTGTGTGTGTGTGTGTGTGTGTGTGTGTGTGTGTGTGTGTGTGTGTGTGTGTGTGTGTGTGTCACAGGCGCTGAGAGGAAACGAAACACATTGATGTTGGGCGAACAAATGTGATCGTCAGCACCCGTGTTTATGATGATGATGATGATGATGATGATGATGTCATACATTTCCTGGACAAGTAGCAGAATGTCTCTCCACATATTCAGATCCTTTACTTCAGAAAAAGTACTAATTCCTCACAGCAGAAACACAACAAGTATTAAAACAACCTTCCCACTGATGGATTCATCCAAACATGAATATTATCTAAAAGAAAAGCAGCAAATATATCAAAATAGTTGCCAATTCATTTTCTGTTATTCAGCTTATTGATTGAAGTGTTTCAGCTGTACTTGTATTAACGGTTAGGATTTTACCTAAAGACTGTTTTGTGCAGAAATAGTTTTTTGTAAAGCAGTCAGATAAAATGTGGTGAGTAAAAAGTATTTTCCTCTCAAATGGAGAAGAGTAGAAGTACATGAAATTACATGAAAAGTGCAGTACAGTAAAAGTACTTCAGACTGCTTCTTTAATGGGAGTATTTTCCACTTTAACCTCCGTTTGATTTAGATTTGTAATGTTTGGATCACATTCAGACGACGCCCCATTGGGCTGATCACAAGACTAATCAATTAATCTGATCACATTGTTCTCTTGATTACCTGAAGACAATAACATTAATCTTTGTTAGTTGAGCTCTTTGGCCTCGAGAGTCTTTTCTGCCTCAAAAGTCTCCGACATCTACCGTAAAAGTTGGGTTAAAAGCCGCTACTACGTTCGGTCTGTGTCCCCGCTAGCCCTCCGCTAACGTCCGCTAGCCCTCCGCTAACGTCCGCTAGCCCTCCGCTAACGTCCGCTAACGTCCGCTAGCCCTCCGCTAACGTCCGCTAGCCCTCCGCTAGCGTCCGCGAGGCGATGGAAAGCAGTGACCGCTGTGTCGGAGCTGCAGAACCCTCCGAGAGGCAGGCCGCAAAACATGCATCAAACAATATGAATAAAATATGAAGCGACGCGGGATTTCTGAGTCTTGGAGGTCATACATGGAGAGCGGCAATAAAAGCAGGCGATGTGGCGTCCTGTGTGGCTCAAACACTTCAATGCAGGAGGAGAAGAGACCTGCAGAAAGCCCCCTGGGCTCCACTTCTTTACACAGAAAGTTTCTCCTCAAAAGAAATGAATCCCTGATTCTAACAGGAAGTCTCACTTGTTTCCCCTCAGCCTCAGCTGGAGTTTTACTGACATTTAAACCGGCAATAGCGGATTATGTTTGGCCACTTGGGAGCAGCAGGAATAAACGGCAGAGACATCTTTGACAAACGGTTTTTCCGTGAGTTTTCCAGCATTTTCCAACAGCAACAAGTGTCAATTTCCACTCGTTCCACCTGTCGGTCTTCACAGGAAACCACTGAGTGAGGAAGAGGAGGAGATCCTGGTTTGGGTTCAAACTACGTACATAAGTACTGAAGTATGGAAGTTACGTGACAAATTAATCGGTGAGGATGTTCACCATTATTCCAATAAGGTCCAGTTCTCTCTCTTTTAGCTCCGTCTTTGGTCTCCACCTCCCGAGGGAAACCTCCGTCTCCAGCTGTCCGTCTGCCGCTGAGCAGGAAGTGGAAACAGTTTTTACTGGAAACAGCCGACTGGAGCAAAGACGTTGGTAGTGGTCGACATCAATATGGACGCAGACGGAAACACGTTGCAGTTGCAACAGTTGCAGTTTTAAACATGCTGTTAAATGTTGCAGTTGACGTTGCAACTGTTGCAGTTTTAAACATGTTGCTAATGTTGCAGTTGCAATAGTTGCAGTTTTAAACATGTGGTTAATGTTGCGGTTGACGTTGCAACAGTTGCAGTTTTAGACACGTTATTAATGTTGCAGTTTTAAACAGGTGGTTAGCGCTGTGAATGAAACAAAAGGTTGAGGTTTCAGTCATTATGTTTGTAACATAAATTACAGTCAAAGTCATTCATCCATCAGTTGACTTGTTTCAGGGACATGAACAGCGGTCTCCTGGGTGAAAGTCATTTGACCCCGCCCTCCCTACGCTGACTCTCTCTCTTCATACGTCAGCTGACCTGCTGCCGCCTCCTATACATTTATTACACAGCACAAAGTGACAGTGGGTTATTTAAACGCCATGAGGGGAAACCAGGAGGAACTAAAACTTCACGCCCCAGATTTAACCTCAAGTTGCCGTTAATTGCTCAACTTCCAATTGCCGTCGAAGACCTTCGCTCCTGAGTTTATTTCATCACATTGAAATCGGTATTTTAGTGAGTTGCCACAGCAACAAAAGCGGAGGAAGCCGAGAGAAGCGTCTCTTTAATAAGCAGAAGAAGTCAAAAGTTGCATTATTGAGAAGATGTCTGTTGAGACACGAAGCGCCGCGGGGCTTTAATGAAAACTTTCTCCTTCACTTCTCCTCTAAGACTTGGCAGGCGATAACAGCTGGATACTAGTTTCTGCATATAAATATATATCATAACCGTTCTTTGTTATCTAACTCTTATCTTCAATATGGACTATTACATAATGTGTCTCACTTCTCTCTTCATCCTCTTCTCTCCCACAGCTCAACACACGATATCTTTAGCTTTTATTTTGAGCGTCCAAATGATGTCACATTCAGATTTTTCCCCCTTGAATTTGTTTAGTGTCTGCGGGAAAACTGAAATGCAGCAAAAGGAATTTAATCTCCGAACCTCTGGACCTTAGAGACCTGAGAAAAGTCAAGGTTTTACGATATTATACAATCAAATGTATACTCCACTGTCAGTCAAGAAAAAGAACGTCACTTTCATTAATTGAAAATTAAATATTATTCTTTTTTTTGTAGTTACACGAGAAGGTAGAGTAGAGAACACTAATCTGGAGGGATTTTATTTGATTTTTTAAAAAGGAAAAACTAAAATAAGTTTTGTTTTGCCATCATTTGCATCCTCAACATGTCTGATGTCACTATTTCTGATGTTTTATTCACACAAAAAAAGAATGGCATTCAAATCAATAATGATGAAAATAATTGCTTACGCCTTCTTTAAATAAATGTATAATTTCCACCTCTTCGGCGACTAATCTGTCATTTTGTTTTTAGCCCACTGAGATTTCTTGCGTCCATTATTTAGTATTTGTTGAACTTATTGCCAGGAAAGTTACGAGCACTCAGTGTGTCGATTAAAACTAATCCACCACCTTCCTTCAGTCCAGAGCGGCAGCAACGTCTACAGAGCTCCTCCTCTTGTTCCGCCTTTACATGAAATATGGAGATAAAAAAATCAAAACGTAAGCAAAGATAAACACGGCAGTAAAGTACAATTCCACACAAAGCGACTGTAAAACCGGACGAATAAACACAAAGTTCACGGAAAAGAAAAAACTCTTTCAAGTTTTGATTCATGAGCGACCCGCGCCGTAAATATATAAAATCTATAACGTGAGGCCGCTTTGTAATTATAAAACACCATGGGGCTATAAATACTGGCCGTGTATTGACTGTGTGTGTGTGTGTGTGTGTGTGTGTGTGTGTGTATTGACTGTGTGTGTGCGCTGAACTTTTCAACTGTGTCTGAGTGTGTGTAACCCGTTGGGAGAGAGACGGAGAAGAATTGGTCATTTTCTCTATCTGATCTATGGTGTTGAGTGGAACAGGAGTTGTTTATCACACACACACACACACACACACACACACACACACACACACACACACTCTCTCTCTGATACAGTCAAAATCCAATTATGGAAGTCGCTGCAGGAAAAGGTTCCCCCCCCCCCCCCCTCCCTCTCTCTCATTGGTTGAAATTCCCACTTTCCTCTCCTGCAAAGTGTGGAAGTGTGTTTTTTTATTTTAAACAACTCAAATGTCTGCTTCACCCTCTGTACCGGAAAAAAAGCCATTTATCATAACCATAATGTGATTATTGTCAGATTTTCATCTTTCCGACGGTCCCTGAACGCGTCGCATGCAACCAAAACAAAGCTTTAAATGAATACTTTCCACCCTACACGTCTCATTTAAAATCTCGCCCTGAATAAACCGTGAGCTGTAACCAGATTCTGTAAAAAACATAAAATTCTGAGGTCATCGGTGCAACTATGACGCCATGAATTATTCACGTGAGAGCAACAGTCATGTGACTAAAAATATGTGAACCTTTGACTGAACTGCAGGCTGATGAACACAAAGCTGAGGAGAATATATATATTCCATTGTTTGCCAATTTTTGTAAAATAAAATATCAAAGAAATTGTGTTTTCTTCTTCTTTTTCTTTATGATTTATGTTGTGATTATTTTTTATTAAAGTACATTGA
>NC_136608.1:16841595-16899095 GCF_910589615.1 Taurulus bubalis | reverse complement strand
CAGACAGACAGTCGTACAGACAGACGTACAGACAGACAGAGGTACAGACAGAGGTACAGACAGACAGGCAGATGTACAGACAGACAGACAGACAGACGCACAGACAGACAGACAGACGTACAGACATTTACGACTATTTTCACGTAAAGATTCCCGATGAAAGTTCCTAAATAAACTTTTCAAAGCGTCGTCTTGGCAACACGACGAGCGACGGCTCCGGCTTTTCTGTTTCACGGCTTCCGGGGCTCATTTTCTATTTTTCCCCAAAAATCTGGAGAAAACTCAATTATTCGTTGGCAGCGCCGGCGCTTTTTATCCCAAACAACAAAGGAGAGAGACAATGTGGAGGCCGACCCCGTTGTCCTCGGCAACCAAGCGACCGCCGCTTCTCATGGCGGCTCAAATCTACCTGGTGGCAGATGGAAACTTTATCATTTCATTAATTTGCTGGATGTCGGTCCAAAACCCACCAAACCTTTCTGAGAGGAAGTGCTTTGCTCAAAGGGTCCAAGGAAAAGTTTGCCTTTTTCCTCACTGCCCTAATTCTCTCCCTGCTTTTCAATTCACGTGTGTGTGTGTGTGTGTGTGTGTGTGTGTGTGTGTGTGTGTGTGTGTGTGCAGTTTCATCCTGGACCCCATAAGGGTTTCTAATGACCAATTTACATAATTAACACGCTGAGGCATGGCAGGCTGCCTCCTCTGTGGTGAGACACACACACACACACACACACACACACACACACACACACACACACACACACACACTGAAGTTGATGCAAAGCCAAACATTCTCCCTTTTTTTGGGGCTTTTATTCTCCCATTTTCTCTGAATTCCTTCTTTCTTTCTCTTGTTGTGAATATTAGAACGTTACACTCGTTGTGTATATTCAGACACAAATAACTATTATTGTATTATTACCATTAATATTATTTCATTGGTGCGTGTTATCTGTTATCTGTGTCTTATCGGTCACGTCAATAAATGTATTTTTTTTTTCTTGAGTCAAAATGACCAAAACAGGAACATTAAATCCACAATAAACAATATATAAAGTATATATAAAGTAAAAAGTGTCACTATGGTGCCATAAGCTAATGGATGAGTCTGCTGTCGTCGTTCACATAAACACTTTAAACACAACCTCATCCATCCTCATGAACTCATAATAGAAGATGCAGCTTTTGTTAAATTGGTTATTTTTTGTGTGTTTAAATAAGCAGTTTGGAGTTTAAATGAAGATGTATGTGGATTAATAACGGTTCAGTACGATGAGTTCGAACCACAAACTAAATAAAAACTTGAGCTTGAGCGTTCATTCCTGAGGAAACGGCAGGTTTTTCCCCTAAAGTGCAACACTTAAAACCACACTGATTACTAAAATATCACAAAGTAATGTGAATTACCACAATAAAAGACCAAAAGTATCACAAATATGATCAGAAAGTACCGTCAAACTGAAGGTATACACCATGAGTTCAACCCAGCGTTCACCCAGAGAGAAGCACGTCTTTGCCTTTTCCTTTGATTTCATTGCAATACACTGATAAAAAAAAGATGCTGAATTAACTCCATAATGATGCAGATTTGTTAAATGTCTGAATGTATGCTTTGCTAGTTTTCTCCGCAAGACGACAAGCAATCAACTTTTAAAATGCTGGTTTTCTGAATGGAGTCTGGCTCGATCAGTGCTAGGCTATGCTAACGTTGTAGCGGCTACAAGAAATGGCTAAAACATAGCGTCAAGCTAATTTGTCACTTGCCTTAATGCGCAACATGGATTTATTCCCTTATTTGCATCAACTTTGTATTTAATATTTTTAGGTTCCCAAGGTTGTACACTGTTGTTATTGTAACTATATAAGAACTTTGTGTCACTCGCTGGTGTTTTACTGCGAGCGCCGTCTGGATAATAATCTCGCTCAGCCTCATCAACGCGGCTAAATGTCGTGCAGGCAGACGGAATCAAACAGGATTAGACGGACAGGACGTATTAATCCCCCCGACAGAGAAAGGCTAAATCCATCAGGAGGATGAGTTATGAAAAATGATATTTACACAAAACCCAATCAGCCCAATCTATGGCTAGGCACAGGATAAACAAATATGTGTTTCAGACGAATAATAATACGAGTTTTGCCAGAGCTGGTGACGACTTCTTATTTTTTAGTTTTTTAAACTAGAATTATGTGAAAACATATTTAAAGTTACTACGAGAAACTTTCATGTTGTGTTGGTTCTGGCGCCCCCTGTGGAGGAAAGAGGTAGTGTCTCTGAGCACCAGGGTCCCTTTAGAAAACCTGATTCTACTGCAGCAGGTCTGACAGTCTGGTCCTCTCAGTCCTGGTTCTGTCCACGATGGACCGGTCTCTGCTGGATCCGACCTGGTGGCTCCGATGAGGAGCTTTAAGAAGAACTCTCTAGAACCAGACCCTCTTCTCTCTGGTGGTCTGTTTACTGATGGAGGTCTATAGAGGACCAGGACTACACTGAGGTCTATAGAGGACCAGGACTAGACTGAGGCCTCTAGAGGACCAGGACTACACTGAGGTCTATAGAGGACCAGGTCTACACTGAGACTATAGAGGACCAGGACTACACTGAGGTCTATAGAGGACCAGGAATAGACTGAGGTCTATAGAGGACCAGGACTAGACTGAGTTCTATAGAGGACCAGGACTACACTGAGGTCTATAGAGGACCAGGACTACACTGAGGTCTATAGAGGACCAGGACTAGACTGAGGTCTATAGAGGACCAGGACTAGACTGAGGTCTATAGAGGACCAGGACTAGACTGAGGTCTATAGAGGACCAGGACTAGACTGAGTTCTATAGAGGACCAGGACTACACTGAGGTCTATAGAGGACCAGGACTACACTGAGGTCTATAGAGGACCAGGACTAGACTGAGGCCTCTAGAGGACCAGGACTACACTGAGGTCTATAGAGGACCAGGACTACACTGAGGTCTATAGAGGACCAGGAATAGACTGAGGTCTATAGAGGACCAGGACTAGACTGAGGTCTATAGAGGACCAGGACTAGACTGAGACCGGTTCAGAACCAGTTAAAGGTTCTTCAATGTCACTTAAATGTTTGTCCATAAAAGAAACCCAATCTTCCCCCCTAATTATATCCAATATTTAATCTCCGACTCCATCTTTTAAAACCGGATCACGGCTTTAATTAATCGACTTGTTCTCCTCCTCCGTCACCAACCAGCAGACGAACGGCTGTTCTCAGATCAGCCCTCCGTATCATCTCCTCACGGACCGATGGCGCACAAGAAGGGAACGCCAATGCAAACACGATTTAACGTGAAGGAATCCAGAGGACCGGCTCCACCAGGGAGGGGCGGGTCCGGGGTCGAGTTCCTAATCTGCAGCCCGGCGGGAGAGTCCGAGAACACACTTGACTGCTGTAATGAGGTAGTCTCAGTGTGTGTGTGTGTGTGTGTGTGTGTGTGTGTGTGTGTAAACGGGCTGAAAGCAGAGCATTGTGGGTACTAAGAGTGGGGTGAAAGCGAGAGTGAAGACAAGGGGATAAAAGTAAGAACAAACTCCTGAAAGAGGAACAAGAATCCCTGGAGTTTCTCCTCCTCCACAAACATGTTCCCGCCCTCCTCCTCCTCCTACTCTTCATCACTCCCCCCTTTTCAACTGCCCTCTTTATCTCTCTTCTTCCTCCTCATCTTTCTCGCCGCTGAAACACAAAACCCCTGTAATCCTCATGATCCGGCTGTCCGGAGGGGAAGAGAGACAGAGAGAGAGAGAGAGAGAGAGAGAGAGAGAGAGAGAGAGAGTGAGAGTGAAGGGTAAAATGAATGAGTGGAATGTGAAGAGGAAGAGGAGAAGCAGCGGAAGAGCGAAGATAATTCAACAAAATGTCAAGGCTGGTTTAGGTTTTCACGAGTGTTTAAACTGCAGGCTAATGGACCCACGACGGGGGCGGGGCCTGTCTGAACGCTGCTCATCTATTGGTCGATACCCACTCCTGGTTCCCAGACAGGAAAATAAATATGTGAAAAGCGATCCTCTGCTCTGTTCCAGGAGGTAATAAAAGGGTGATAACAATGAGCAAGCCTAATGTAGTTCAACACGTCTCCACCAGGCGACAAAGCTTCAATACGCACAAATAAAACGTCCAACAATTACCCGAAATTAAACATGACATGCGTGGTTTGTCCGTGTGCTCGACAACGACACATGGAGGCGTTTCCAGAAGGAAAAGTGAACTCTGGATTTAGAATATTTAGCCCTTTCTGACGGGGAACTGAAGCCGTTATCGATCCATCATCTCTTCAAAGCCACCGGACTCCATTGACAAGGAGAGTCATTTTAAAATCACAGGAGATTTGGCCGTCGCCATCTTGGCTTTTTGCATCCTGTGAACAGGAAGTGACCATATCTGGACTGAGGTGGAGCTGTCAATCACCTTGTAGTCCCGCCCTAAAGCATCCCCTGCTTTATGGTCTGTTTGACTCTAAATGACCATAATTTACTAAATGAACATCATGCTGTATTGAAGAAGACTTGAAACTAGAGATTGAGACATAAACTCATGTTTACAATGTTTACTGAGGGAATACATCAAGAGAAGTAGAGTCATTTATATAGACTTCTATACAACCAGAGGAGTCACCCCTGGTGGTCAGGAGAGAGAATGCAGCTCGAACACATGAAGCATATACTTCTATACAACCAGAGGAGTCGCCCCCTGGTGGTCAGGAGAGAGAATGCAGCTTAAACACATGAAGTATATACTTCTATACAACCAGAGGAGTCGCCCCCTGGTGGTCAGAAGAGAGAATGCAGCTTTAACACATGAAGCATAGACTTCTATCGGGGTAAGTGAGACTTTTTGTTGTGTTAAATACGACCTGGATAACCTGCAGCCAGAAGGAACATATTTTATTTTTTTTTAAAAAGCAAAGCAAAAAAAAAACGATGAACTCTGCAAAGATCAAACAAGCAAACTCAACTGTTCAAACGCAGCTCGGCTCTCTTATCTTATCTAGTGACACGCCGTTCATCTTTAATGGAGGTCGAGGCCGGGCAGATGAAAGCGCTGATGAGCTGTGATTCAGACAGGAGCGCTGCGACGAGAACAAAGGCTCCTCATCCCGTCTCCGCGAGGTTTGCTTTCCATCAGACGAGCCCGAGAATGAAGCCCACCCACTTTACTCTGCAATCATTCCAGGGGAGCGCGCCGGTGTTTTGGCGGCGGACAGAAACCCATCAGAGCGGCGCTATCGGACGGCTCCAGGACACACGGCCGTCTGGTAATGAGTCTGTTCTGTCTCCTCTCCGCAATCCAATCACGGCGGGATTTTAAAAAAGGCGGCAAAGCGTCTCGGGGCGACGGCGGCGACCGTTTACATCACGCTTTAGTCCGGTCACAGCGGCGGTGGGGTGTTTGTCTGGTCACCTGAATGCGCCACAGCTCTGCTCAAACGGTGGCTTTAACACAAACGTCTCACACTGAAAACACCATTTCAGATCCTGCTCTTGGTCGTTTAACACACAGTAAGATATGGAAACACTCCGTGTCAACGTTTCACTCTGTGGCCTTGGACTTCACTGCAATATAAAAAGTGCTTCACCTCTATAGAAACAGCACGAGCACGGCTAGAAGTGGAGAGAACTCAAACATGTCTTTTGTGCAATGAATCACAGTTATTATGCCATAAATAAAACATTATTTTTTGAAGGAAAACAGTGGAATCTTGTGGAAGTCTCCAATGGTTTATAAACAAATGGAGCTCACTTCCTGAAGTTCAGTCAAGGTTTTTTACTGATTTGTTGTCACATGACTGTTGGTCTCAGATGAATTCATCATGGCTTCATATTTACGTTGGGGAATCCAGAATTTAATGTTTTTTACAGAATCTTATTAAAGCAAACGGTTTATTTGAAGCGAGATTTTAAATGAGACGCATAGAATTAAATATTTTTGAAGAAAAAGCTTTTTCTGAAGGAAGCGTCAAACACGACGTGTTCAAGGACCGTCGGAAAGATGAAAATCGGACGATGAAGATGCTTCTGGCTGCGATGCACTGTGTAGTTTTGGTGATCAATTTAAAGGAAAACACTTTATTAAACCTGCCGGAGGCCTTTGGGGTTCAGAGGTCTGGAAACCTTTAGCACATGCTGCAGAATACATGTTAGCTAATAGCCAGTTGGTCTGAATGTTGATTCCTTACCGTTTAAAAAATCTGTTACAACAGGAGTTACATCACATAAAGAGTGCAATCATTGCATTTCATGGGAGCTTTCATATAAACAGCATCCCAGGACTGACAACACTGAAGTCACCACATAAAACGCTCTAATTTAACGGCCTTGAGTTGGTTGTTAGAGACGTTTTAGGACTTTCTCAGGACCCACAAAAACAAAATCACAAAAGAGGGGAAATAAAATGCAGGTTTGTGGGAAAAATAATTGCTTCTAGCCGCACAATGCCGGAAAATAAAAGCGGGAGTTCAAACCCCGACGAGAGAAACGGTTTCAATTCAAAACGATGACAGCGAATGATTCAGGAGATCAAAATGATCCAGGAGATTAAAAATCCAGCCTGTAGCAAATATGAGGAGAGAGAGGAAAATAAATAAAGAATCTTGAGAAAATAGTTTCATTATCTCACTCGGTCCTTCCTGAAGAAGCTTTTGGAAAATGTTTCAATAGTTGAAAAGAAGTGCACACACACACACACACACACACACACACACACACACACACACCTCTAAGGGAAGATAATCTTTAGAGAATAATTTTATTCTCACATTAAATCCTTCCAGATGCTGCCGAAGAATATGTGAATGGGGAAGATAAAGATAAAAATAAAAAACACACACACAAATGCATCGCACGCTGGCGGCATTCACGCTTCCTGATGAAGAAAGAAAAACACTCGTTTGTCACGGGCCACGGCCTCGACACACACACACACACACACACACACACACACACACACACACACACACACACAGTATCGTCTGAAAAGGACGAGCGCACCGCTGATAGACAGACGTGTGTGTTTGCAATTATCACGACGCTTTTCATGTCACTTCACTTGATTTGTCTACGCTCGTTCGTTACATGACTGTGTGTGTGTGTGTGTGTGTGTGTGTGTGTGTGTGTGTGTGTGTGTGTGTGTGTGTCCCTACACTCTCTGTGCTCTGACATCCTAGTTCATTAATTCTGACGAGGCTCTACAAACTTTAAACTCCTCACGGCTCCAGTGAGGCTGATCCTGCAGAGTGTGTGTGTGTGTGTGTGTGTGTGTGTGTGTGTGTGTGTGTGTGAGTCACATTAAATAATCATGTCGGGCTACAACCAGCTATTACTCCCATCAGCAATTAATCTGTCAATTCCTTTTAAAATCAATTGTTCGAAATGGCAGCAGGGCGAGCAGCAGTCTTTCTGTGGGTTTTTTTAGGAGCACATTTTCTTTTTTTCAGCCACATTCCGTGGCCTTTAACCGGGGGCACCGACTTGTCGTGGATAAGGAACCGTTTATGAGATCAAAGACAAAGTTTAACTTTACAGCCGAGATAAACCAGAACTCCTAAAAGTACTCGGATCAATAAAGAAGACTGTGGTAAAAATGAAAAGAGGTGGATTTGATGCAGACTCAGACAAATTAATGACACGAGGAAACAAAAGCAAATACGAGAACGTGAACGTGGTTTGAGGCAGAAAGCTGATAAAAGGACCTTGTGCTTAATATTTCACCAGATTTCTATTTCCAAAGTCAACAACAAAGCTTCTCCGTCCAGGATTAACTTTTAAAGAATGCCATTAAAGTCTATTTTTAAAGACACTTCAAAGTTTCCTAAAAAAAATGAGGATGTTACGCAACAAATATGTCAGGATCAAATTCCATGAAGACTAAACTGTGTGTGTGTGTGTGTGTGTGTGTGTGTGTGTGTGTGTGTGTGTGTGTGTGTGTGTGTGTGTGTGTGTGTGTGAGTGAGAGAGAGGCAGGGAAGAGGACGCTCGTCCTTTCCTGCCTCTCTATGAGTCAGTAAAGCTCCACATGGGAAAGACGTTAACTCCGTACCTGTTGCGACGGAGCGCGCACGCACACACACACACACACACACACACACACACTCACACACACACACACACACAAGTCCATTTGAGAAGCAAGAAGTGAGAATAATAGAGACGAGGCTGTGGAGCAGCGAGGTAAGCTGCTGAAGCCATCAGAGGCAGGGAGGGTTCCCGCTGTTGTCCATAAAAGCTTAAACGTAGCAGACGGCTTAGAGAGTCTGCTTCAGTGCTTCCCCTCCTCCTCCCGTTTCACTTCTTCTCTGCAGCCTTTCAAAGTTCATGTATAATAAAAAACGAGCTGCAGGTATTCCCGGTTCAGTCACTTTTGTGCTCCAAACAAGGTTTCAAAGGGAATGAAACCAGTCGGCTCTTGGCTGGGTAACAACAAAGCGCTGCTGCAGACCGTGAGCACAAGTCCTCAAATACATCCAATGAAACATCAACACCTCAGGGGCGAGGAAGGGCAAAAGCACAAGCCGACCACGACCGACTAAGGGCCGACTAAGGGCCGACTAAGGGCCGACCACGACCCGAGTACAGGCTGAGTAAGGGCCGATTAAGGGCCGACTAAGGGGCGACTACGGGCCATGTATGGACCGACTATGGACCGACTATGGCCTAAGTATGGACCGACCGCGGCCCAAGTAGAGGCTGACTAACGGCCAATTAAGGACCGACTAAGGGCCATGTATGGGCCATGTATGGCTCGACTATGGGCCAAGTATGGGCCGACTAAGGGCCGACTAAGGTCATGTATGGCCCAAGTATGGACCGACTATGGGGCAAGTACAAGCCGACCGTGACCCAAGTACAGGCTGACTAACGGCCATGTAAGGGCCGATTAAGGGCTGACTATGGGCTAAGTATAGGCCAACTATGGGCCGACTATGGGCTAAGTATGGACCGGCCATGGACCAACTAAGGGCCGACTATGGAGTGACTGCTGGCCAACTATGGGCTGACTATGGGCCGAGTATGGGCTAAGTATGGTGCAAATATGGGCCGACTATGGGCCACATATGGGCCAAACACAGGCCGACCACAGGCAGTCCCACAAGCCAACTACGAGCCGACCACAAGCCGACTACGGGTCAACTAAGGGCGGACTACTGGCACTGGCAGACCTTGGGCCGGCGATAGCCGCAGACTACCTACAGCCAACTACAACTACTTCTGCTGGTTACGTGCATACTGTGCTTTCAAAATAAACTTACAACATAGGTTTATTGGTCTTGGTTTCGGCAACAAAACTACTGGTTTGGGTTGAAATAAGCACGTTTGTTGGTGGTTGCATTAAGTACAAGTCCTTTGGTAAAATGTCAATCAACGTTGACACAAACAGCGGTCTCCTGGGTGAAAGTCTGCTTGTTGGAAGAAAGAAGAAGAAGAAGTGACCCGATAGAAAGGAGATAGAAATGGCGAAACAGACGAGGAAAACACAAAACAACAAACATCTGTTGACTGAACAGTAATGAAGATTTAGCAGCGTAAAAATGGAGGCAAAAAGCTGACCGACTTCTTTCTTCTTCTCTGGTCCAAAACCCGGCGCTGCACTTTGGAGCAGCCGAAAGAAGAAAAAAAAAGAGTTTAAAGCTTTCCACCACGGCGAAGAGACAAAAGCCACACATGAGCAGCCATTTCTCCACGCCCTCCAACACACACACACACACACACACACACACACACACACACACACACACACTCTCTGAAACTATTCAATCTCACCACACACACATAAACACACCACAGCACCAGTTGGCAGCTGATAAAAGTCATCTTTGAGTCGTCAACTTTGCCTGCCAAGTCTCTTTCTCCCGCTCAATAATTTTTTTTTCCTTCTTCTCCTTTCTGGTTTTTCTTCCATCAATTTTAAAACTTTCTTTCTTTCTTTCCATCGTTCTTTTTCTTGCAGCGTTACTTACTATATTCTTTTCATCCTCTTTTCCCCTCATCGTTTACTTCATCCATCCTTCCTTTCTTCTTTTCCTACATTCCTTCCTTTATTCCAGTCACCCTTCCCTCCCTCACATCCTTCTTTCTATCATTTATTCATTCTTTCAGATACTTTCGATCCTTGCTCCCTTCCATCATTCCTTCCTTCGCTCTGACCTGACTTCTTTCCATTATTCCTTGCTTCCAATCCTGCGTCCCTTCTTACCTCCGTCCTTCCTTCCTCCCTTCCGTCCATAATTCCTTTATTCCTTCGATTATTTCCTCTATCCTTACATCATGCCTTCCTTTTGCCATTCTGTCCTTCCTTCTGTTTCATTCCTTCCATCCTTTGTCTCCTTCCCTCATTCTGTCTTTCCTTCCTTCCTTCATCTCTCTCTGCATCATTAAGGATATGAATTAATGAGCCGGTTAAGGAGATTTAATGAAAAAGACACACATTGAGTTTTGTCAGGTCTGAGGAGGTGTGTGTGTGTGTGTGTGTGTGTGTGTGTGTGTGTGTGTGTGTGTGTGTGTGTGTGTGTGTGTGTGTGTGTGCGAGCGATGGGCCTAAAGATAAAAATGGAATTCAGTCAAACCCACGCACCTCACATTTATCGCAATGATACATTTCTGGGAATAAATCCAAACACAACAGTCAGACGGCCACACACACACACACACACACACACACACACACACACACACACACACACAGTAAACCACCAGCCGCAGCAGTCATGGCGAGATTAGTGATTAAATGATAAAGAAGATTAATAGAAAAGTGGAAAGAGAGACGACTTGATGAAAGCTCTCTACATCTCAGTTATTTTTAATGAATCGCTCATACAGTTTGAGCGATGAGACTTTGAGAACTCAGCATCGATATCTTCTGGTTCTGAATCTGCAGAGAACTCGTGTTTGGTACCGAAGTTCAAGAGCAAACAGTTTCTTTGCTGTCGTTTATCCTCACATTAATTCAATGATTGAGCCCGGGAAAGAAGACTTTTCTCAAGTCAGTCATGTCCAGTCCAGCAACAAGTCAACAAGTCTCTAAAGTGAAGCCCAAAGTTATTAAAGCCAATTCCAAACAATAAAGACAAGTAACAAGTCTCTCAGGCAAAGACCCAAGTCTTATCTAAACAAGTCTCAAGTCTCACGTTTGTTCCGACAAGTCCAATATGGAGTCTGTCAAAGCAACTTCCAAGTCAGTCAAGACCAAGTCATCGAGTCTTCTCAAAGTCATTACTAAGTCAGTCAAGAAAAGTCCAACGTCAAACCAATCAAGACGTCCATGTGGCGTCTCCTGTCTTAGTAAAACAACTCTGAAGACAAGTCCCAAGTCATTTGGGACTTGGCTTAAGTCAAGTCCAAAGTTATTTAAGCCAAGTCCAAACAATGAAGACAAATTCAAGTCTTGCCAGAGCAAGTCTCTCAGGACAAGACCCAAGTCTCATCTAAACAAGTCACAAGCTAGGTCTCAAGTCTGTTCAGACAAGTCAAACCTGAAGTCTGTCGAGTTTCATGTCAGAGAGCTGGTGAGTCGAGTCACAAGTCTTCAACCAACCTCAATGCAAGTCAGTTGCAAGTCCTTCGTGTCCCTGAATCATCTTTTTGTTTCCACAGCTGGATCAAGTCCTTCGTCTCAATGAAAGACTTGAGGTCTGCCGAGTGCCGAGTCAGATCAGAACTTGAGACCTGAATATTTTAGTCTCGAGCAGAGCAGTCGGGTCCCGATCGAGTGTCAAGTCCAAGTCCCAAATGTACAGGCCTACAAGTAATATATATATATATATATATATATATATATATATATATATATATATATATATATATATATATATATATATATATATATATATATATAGGGTTGTGTTGCAACTACAGTTGAGGTTCAGGGATGAACATCAACAAAGAAACAAATTTGAGTTTATGTGACTGCGGTTTGTACCATTATTTTGCAAAAGCTGCTTACAATGAAAGCTAAAGCCAGGAGAAGAAAAATGAATAAAATTGAGCTGAGCCGGACTTATCAGCCGTAGTCTGCACACCTCAAATAAGAGAGAGAGATGAATGATTTGACCCTGAGAATTGGATATATATAAAAACACACCTTGTATTTGCTTTGGTGAGATTTGAAAGTGACAAGGTACAAGCTGCCATGGAAGGCTGGGGAAATGAAGGCGTTTAAGGGAACAAGAACTAATAAAACACACACACCGTTTAACACAACAGAGGGGAATGAGATATTGAAAACATGGAGGCAAGAGGGAAACCGTGATGGACGGAAGACAGATGGGGAAGTGGAGGAAACACAGACAGAAACAGATCTTAGGAACCAGTCGTTCAGATCAGTTTGGATCTGGGTCCAGCGTGAGTGTCTGAAGGGCCACAGCAACAGATTTGCACTGCAGATTCTAATAATTAACCTGTTTAAACTTTAATACACTGTTGACAGTTGTTTTTATTAAAACAGTTGGATTCTCTGCAGGACGGAAAAGCCTCTGAAACAATAAACTGTTGTAGTGAGGAAGGAAGAGCCTTACATGCAGCTGGTGTGCAAGGCACTTACAGAAAGCCGAGGCATTACAGTGTGGTTGCTAATCTGTGCGTAGTCTTTCTTTACGTGTGCACGGTAGAACATTTGTGCTACGCAACACAAATAAAAGAAGGACCCAAAATGAAGATGGACTCAAATGGAGCCGTAATGTGTTGTTCAGCGTTATAGCAGTTTAATGTCTCTGCACATCAAGGCCACGCGGTAATGTAAAGAAAGGCCGTTAGCGTACCGATGCAAAAGCGTGCAAAATGACTCGTTCTCGGGTCGCGCTGCCTGGCTTTTAATCTAATTACAAAAAAGGGGAAAAGAAGCAACAACTTCAAGAATTTATGTAAAGAAATACTGTGAAGCTGTGGCATTGGAGATTGCCAAGCCAAGAGCAAGTTCAGTCAGTCAGGACAAGACCGAGTGAAAGATGAAGTCTCGTCAAAGAGATCGTCTCGTCCATAAAGACGAGTTCAAGTCCTGCCAGGACAAGTCTCTCAATTCAAGCCCCGAGTTAGTTATGACCAATCCAAATGTAGTAGTAAGTCTTGTCCAAGAAGTCCCAAACAAGTCTCAAGTCAGTTCAGTCAAGTGTGTCAAAGCAAGTCTCAAGTGCATGGAGTCATACGTCAACTTCCCCCCTCCAGGGTCAGTGAGTCAAGTCACAAGTCTTCATGAGCAAGATGCAGGTCAGTTGAAAGTCTTTCATGTCACTGCAGAACTTCAGCCAAAATGTCCGCCTTCTAGTCCAAAAGCAACGCTATTAAAAACTACTATTGTCCAGCCAAACGTCCTTCAAACGGAAATATCTTTATTTAAAAATTCTAGAGGAAATCCCAAAGTAAGAAATGATGCACCAGAACATTTACATGTGAAAAACATCTCGTCTTCGGTTTGAATATTTCACTCCAAAAATAGCTTTAACAACCTACTGAAAGAGTAACTTCACCCAGTTTAATAATGCGGCTTCTTTCATGCAGACTGGTGGCATCGACATGTTTTGTTCCCCGTCAGTGATGCATTGTGGGTCTGTGTACCGAGCTACATCAAAGCTGGGCGTGTTCACGGGCCCAGCGGACCAAAGACCTGACCACACCCAGCCTTCCGCCCACAGAAGATAATGGAGCCTCTTTTCACAATCTGGTATGGATTCATCCTCACAGGACTAAACCGTGTGATACGGCGGTAAACAAAAGGGTATGCAGCCGACAAGAGAAACCCAAAAGTTTCCTTTAGTGCTTGGAAACAAAACCTCAATATGAACATCCAATGACAAAGGGGATTATAGGAAACTACAGCAACAAGTTCAGTCAGGCAGGTCGTTGCATTGCATTCTGTGGAGCGGCTGCTAATCCCGCCTTTTTATTGTACTTTTGTCTACGCCAGTGCAATGCACATTGGGTAATGGTTGCGTCCGTTGGGAATGGGCCCCCGAAAGAGCTTCTCGAGGCCCGCTTGTCAAGCATCGAGCAGCAAAGTGAAAAGCAGTCAACCAGTACGTCTGAGGGCAACGTTCCCGACTCGTCTGCAGAGTCCTGAAGCCCCGCCTCCAAAATGGGGCGGAGCTTGTCGTCCAATACGATGCATTCTCTATCGAAATTAGTCAGAAATGTGTTGCGACTGTATTCACCTCCACACCTCGTGTCCTCAGGTCCTGCGAGGTTCACAATGTTGAAAAATGATAAGACCTTGTGATGCGTTTGTGCAGAAACAAAAAGGTCTTCTGTAATCCCTCAAGGTTGACGTCTACTCGTTTGAGTTTTAGCCCGTGGAGCGAGGACATTTCAAACTTCTTCAAAAAGGGGCTTTTCGGGTTAATGTAGTTACGTTTGGCTTAATTGTTCTCATTCCTTTGCTTCTTTCTCTTGGAACCCGTCTGTTGTTGTTTTCTTGGCCCGCCCTTATCATCTTGCCACAGTAGCAGGAGAATATAATGTTGCTTGTTTTTGTGCATTAAAGCTTCAGAGTTCAAATAAAAAGTGCAAAGCAACACAATGAGAGAGAGAGAGAGAGAGAGAGAGAGAGAGAGAGAGAGAGAGAGACAGTCAGTAATTGGCTGATATGTGAGAAGAGTGTTTGCATGAGGGGCAGCAGGGTCTCCGCAAGAATTCATTTCTTAAAAATGGCCTGAAGCCTCCAATTAACCCTTTAACCCAGACCCCCCGCCCTCCCCCTCCCCCCACACACACACACACACACACACGCCAAAACAAACAGCCGACGGCGTTCATGGGAACCCAGCAATGCTTTCCAATGACAGCAGGGCAAGATGATACGAATAATATGGGAAAAGAGTGAAAGAAAACGGCAACTTTTGGAGATGAAAAATACAATTTAAATGGCAAGATTTTCAGAATAAAAGTCTTACCTGCTCGCTCAGCGTTCAGGCCTGTTTGTTGATCTCTGATGACATGGACCAGCTCACTGTCCTGGAAGAGAAGTCGTGAAAGAACAGTTCAGACATCGTGAACATCAGCAGTCTGCTGGAGAACCTGCAGAACTGCGTAATGTGGATTAAACGTCATTAATTTAAAAAAAATAAAACCGTCAGAAACCTTGTCGTATCCATCAGAGAGAAAAAGCATATTGCCGGCTGGAATAATAACAAAACTAATGGAGCGCTTAAATAGAGCCCTTCATCAGGGCGAGAATTACAACTAAAGGCATTTTAATTTGTAATAAGAGTTCGAGAGCTTCTGTTTTGTTCTCTACTTACGATAACGTTCGTGCTCACAGGCTCCAGAATACAAAAAGGGACTGTTTTCACTTCGGGGATAAGAGGAGGAATCAATTTGGGGAGTAATCTCTGTAATGAGACAACCAACACACAAGAAGCTGCAGACCCTGAAGAGAGCATAACGACGCTGCAGATACCTTCATCTTCCCGTCAGCAGTGCTGGAAGAAGTACTTTATTATTATTATTATATATTTATGTTGCATTGCAACTCCTTTATATCCTGTTGGTTAGTTTAATCTACATCAATGCTTCATATTCCAAAAAGAAAAACTGTTTTTCAGCTTGATGATGTATTTTTCCAGCTTTTTAAATAGTTTATTTATCTGAAGAAGTCAACACACAAAGGAAACACTTCCTCCTTCAGTTCATCACAACAGAATTACACATCATACTGAACTACCGCAATAAACTTGTAATTAACGACATGAGTTGAAACAAACAGAAAACGCTATAAAAACAGGTTGAAAGGTTCGCCAAAAAACTGTGTAGGCAACCAAAGTACTGCCCAGGACTTGAACAGCCGTCTCCTGGGTTAAAGTCAGACTTCAGTGGACTCACTTGAAACTTTATACCTCAAATAATCAAGACTGCAATCTGAAGAGTAACGAAAGCTTTCTGAGAACCACAATGCAGTGAAAACAACCAATGTGTTTCTCTCCGAGTAGAAGTTTAAAGCGGCATGGAAATAGAAATACCCAAAGGAAAAATACAAGTACTTTGAATTTGCACTACAAAGTACAACACTTAAGTGAACTGAGGTACTTTCCACCGCTGTTGAACTCTCCTCTCCTGCAGGAACACAAATGAATGTCGGCCTTTCACTTCGCATTGAAACGAGCAGCAAAGCAGTCAGTGAGGCAAGACTGAGCGTGTGTGTGTGTGTGTGTGTGTGTGTGTGTGTGTGTGTGTGTGTGTGGGGTGAAGTTTGCTTGGCAGCACTTCTGACAGTGCCGAGGCCCTCGGTGCTATCCAACAGAATGGCCCAGTCTGTCTGCACTCTATCTCAAAGAACCATATGCTTCTGGATAGCAGAGCCCGACTCGCTCGAGTGTGTGTGTGTGTGTGTGTGTGTGTGTGTGTGTGTGTGTGTTTTACACGTGAGTGTGCATCCATATGTTGGAGCGTCTAACATCCAACATATAAACATCCAGATGGCGAAGCATCAGTCGGCACAATGTCTCCTTCCATCATCAGGAAGTAGCTGGAGAAACGCAATGAATATTCATCACGTCGGCTTTGGGGAGCGACCGCTCGACAATTATGGTGCACTTGTGATGTATAACAAAAAAAATAATGATAATAAGAGGTTTGTATTTTTAAAACCCCAAATAAGACTGGAGATTGGAATGATCAACACTGTGGTTTAAGTCCCCAAAAGGGATTAAATACACGGCTCCTAAAAACATGGATTCATTTACTTTTTATGGATTTATGTGGTGGAAGAACTCAGATCCTTTACTTACTTTACTTAGTTAAAATGAATAATTAGTAAAAGTACTAAGTTAAAAGACCTTCCTTCAAAATGTAAAAATAAATATGAATCATTAATCCGGAATATGTTGTATAATGTATCTAATGTCTTAAAATGTCCTTTGTGACCATCCACTATTATAAAAAATATTATATTCAACGTATATCTTTAAAAAAAAGTCCAAAACTCAATTTCTGCTCGTTTTGGCTTTTCAAAATAAAGTTCCGTCTTCACAGGAAACAACTCAGTTTGGGTTAAAACATCTTCGCTAGTTTTAGAAAATAAAATGCTGTTCAGCACATTCAACAAGTGTAGCAGTAAACATGGTGGAATTAGCACGTTGGCTAGCTAGCCAGCTAGTATGCTAGTTAGCGTGCTAATTCCAGCATGATTTACTGCTGCACTGGTTACAGAATATGATCAATGAGTCATTTTGAATTATTAACTAATTAATAGTTCCATTAAGGGTTAAATCTGCTTAACATTTTCTCCTTTAATCGATTGTTTGTTTAGAAAAAGTAGAGAAAAATTGAGTCAAAATGTTTTTCCTCCAAACCTCAACGTTTATTTTAAGCAGAGGAGAACTACTTTCTAACGGAGGAGTTCCAGGTTTACTCACGTCATCGTGTTCTCTTCTCTCCGCTCAACCTCCACTCTCTCCGAGAAGATGAATCAGTAAATGGCCTCAAAAGGCAAAAAGTAGCTTTAGATTTGAAGAATAACATAAAAAATAAAATAAAAAAAAGACAAAGTGCGACTGCAATGTGACTTTACACGTATTCCTCATATGATTCTTAGCAGAAGGGTTTTTTGGGGTTGCATTTTTATAAAGAATGAAGCAGACGGAGGACGGACACACTCAGCAGGTCCAGATTGGAGGCGGGAACGCCCTCTGCTCTCCGTGTGACCTCTACGCCGGGAAAAAACTAACACACACACCGTCTGTCACACACACACACACACACACACACCATGAGTCATGTGCCAAGAGGGACGGTGCAACAGCAGCAGCTTCGTCCAGAGACAAAGACCCACTGCTTCACTTTGTGCTCAGCTTCTGCATTTAAATGCTCAAAGTCAAGAGGGACAGTACATTACGCCTCATTTGCATATTTAAACACAACATTTCATACAACTTGTAATACAATAAATCCTCGTAATGTCAGCGATGTTTTCACCTGTAGAGTCTTATGTGTGTAATGTTACTAAACTTCTCTTTAAAGAAGTTTGTTCACAGCATTCATAACCTCATTTATATAACTTTACTCTTTCATTCCTCATTTATACACATTTAATAATAAAAACATGGTATTTTCTGATTTATTTTCATCTATAAAATGTGAAAATGTTCGGCTTTTTTTCCTAAAACTCAAAGTTACGTCTTCAAACATCTTGTTTTGTCTGAAAAATATTCAATTTCCAAATAAAGTCAACAGATAAAAGCAGCCAAATTCTCACTTTTTTCCACTTTTCTTTTGCTTTCAAATGCCCCAAAAACCCACTTTGTCGCACTTCCATCATAACACACACACACACACACACACACACACACACACACACACACACACACACACACACACACTTTAAATGAAATGCTTTCTCCTTTTAAACTCAAGCGAATTCTTTTCAACCACAAAACGTCTGCACTCCGCTCAGTGATTTTTAAATTCTAGCGGCGTCCACAGACGATGTTGTGTGACACACACACACACACACACACACACACACACACACTAAAATGAGCCTCAGCTGCACGGTGTGGGAATCGCGCCGCCGGTTTACGTTCAGGTCAGCAAACCGTTGTTTATGGCGAGTAACAGCGGGGTGGAGCTCAGGTGTAAATAACGGCGTTAACGACGGATTCGGGGGTCGCACAAAAAGTGTGTTTTCGGTCTAAAAGTTGTGTGCACGTCCAGTGGAGGCGATGCCGTACCGGTTCACAGGCTGTGACTCCAGGTGTGTAAAGAAGGTTTTATATTTTATTATTGAGGCTCAAACTGACGACGTCGTTGTCGATTAATCTGCAGAACAGTTTCTTAATTAGTCAATTAACCTTTTGGTCTCCAAAATGTAAAAAAAAAAAAAGTAGTATTTATTGGTTATTAGTCTTCTTGTTGACGTCTTAAATTGTCTAGTTTTGCCAGACAAACTGTCTAAAACCCAAAAATATTCAGTTTACAAGGAAAAGCAGCACATTCTCAAACTGGAGAAGCTTCAAACAGAGAAACATTTGTATTTTGGGCTTAATTAAATAACTTCAAGAGGACATGTCCTGCTCATTTTCAGGTTCAACACATTTTTCTCGTCTGTATTCACCGTCTGCCTGAAAGCTTCCTGTCTCTTTAAGAGCCCCCCTCCTTTCAAAGCCCAGTCTGCTCTGATTGGCTTACAGAATAAACATGGCGCACCTGTGCAAAGGTGGTTCTCCAGCCGTGGGCGGTTCATGCTAATGAGCACTGTTGCATTTTAAAGAAAAAGCAACGATTAATATTTTATGTTTTTCATATTTCGACCGTACAGATGAACGTCCAAAGGGAAAAGATCAGAGAGGTGAAACACTGTAAAGTGCAGAAAGAGGAGGATGAAAAACAAGAAGAAAGAAAGATAAATGTGTGTTTAGGTAGCGTGAAGAAGATAAACGAGAATGTTTAAACAACGGCAATGCTAAAGCTACCCGCGTTACAAGTCCTTTTTAAAGAGTGTAAATGACTGTGTGTGTGTGTGTGTGTGGACGTGTGTGTAGGATTGTAAGCAATTAGGACAGGAAACAGAGGCGCTGTTGCTCTGGCTTCCCTGTGGAATTAAGTTATGCACCGTCAACAAACACACACACACACACACAAAGAGCAAATTCCCACACTGACCAACAACACGGCCTCAGCTGTGAAACATCACACACACACACACACACACACACACACACACACACACACACACACACACACTTTTAAAAAAACACACCCTCAACTTCCTCTTGACCCATTTCCCAAACACAACACACCACCGCTCTGTTTTCATCCCTCCAGTCCCTCGTCCTCCTCCAGACCCCTTCTGCTTTGTGTCATCAGATCACACACACACACACACACACACACACACACACACACACACACACACAGAGTTAATTAGTGTGTTTATTAGACCAAAAGCCTGCAGGGTAAAACCCCTAAACTCTGTCTGTATGTCACTGCTCTGATGCACAGTGGCCCGGAGGGCTCAAAACACACGGCTAACATGTGAGATCTTTTAGTGCCGTAAAAGCCGGGTTACAAGCCGCTACTCTGTGGTTGTCCCTGCTAGCTCCCCACTGTAGCAAGATAGCGCTGCTGCTAGCTCCCCGCTGTAGCAAGATAGCGCTGCTGCTAGCTCCCTGCTAGCTCCCCAGCTAGCGCTGCTGCCAGCTCCCCGCTAGCTCCCCAGCTAGCGCTGCTGCCAGCTCCCCGCTAGCTCCCCAGCTAGCGCTGCTGCCAGCTCCCCGCTAGCTCCCCAGCTAGCGCTGCTGCCAGCTCCCCGCTAGCTCCCCAGCTAGCGCTGCTGCCAGCTCCCCGCTAGCTCCCCAGCTAGCGCTGCTGCCAGCTCCCCGCTAGCTCCCCAGCTAGCGCTGCTGCCAGCTCCCCGCTAGCTCCCCAGCTAGCGCTGCTGCTAGCTCCGCACTGCTGCTAGCTCCCTGCTAGCTCCCCGCTGTAGCCAGCTAGCGCTGCTGCTAGCTCCCCGCTGCTGCTGCCGCCGCCCGTGTCCCCTCTGCCCGAGCCGGGCGTCGAGCCGTGGCTGGTCCCGCTACCTTCGGTGGTTGTCGGGGAACTAGCGAGAGCCAGCGGAAGTTAGCGGGAAACTAGCAGCAGCGCTAGCTTGCTACAGCGGGGAACTAGCAGACACCCACCGAACGTAGTAGCAGCTTGTAACCTGACTTTTACGGTATACGTCCAAAACCGTCGTAGGAAACCAAAAATATTCACATAGCATCGTCTCTCTGGTGACATGGCAGTACGCAAACATACGCCTGCATAAATATCCCACAATGCAATGCGGCAGTGACGACAAAGTTCATTAAAAACAATGGCGGGCGGCTTTGCAACGTTAGCGCTTTGATAAGTGATTGAACTTTAAGAGACATAACATATCTTCTAGGTGACGTGGTAGTTACAGTTCAGTGTCCTGAAATACACATTTAACACGTTTAACACACGTCCAGTACGTTGACATTTCAGTTGCTTGACATGCAGGAATTAGTCCTAAAACACGGAAACGAGTCAAATGGAAAACCTTCTTTCTTGATGCAGAAAAGTGTCGAGGAGTCAAACTGACTTCTGTATAAATGTAATTAATGTTCTTTACAGTAGAAGCAATTTGTCAAATAAATACGAAAAAACTCCCTCATGAAGGTTTGAGGAATGAAGAGGAGATAAAATGAGGGAGGAAAACAAGGAGGGAGGGAAGGAGAGATACATATAGTGGGAGTTGAACAGAGCTGCACTGGTTTGTTTAACAATCTGACAGGATCCCCGCTCTGATCAAGACCGCCGAGACGGAGCGGCTCTGGAAACTACTTCCAAGATCAACTTCTTTGTTTATGGAGGAATGTTTAGAGAGGGTCAAAAAGAGAAGGCAACGAATCCAAGATGCACGACCCAAATGTTCTCCCTTTACCTCCATGCTCCTCCACGCTCTCCCCCATACCTCCACGCTCTCCCCCATACCTCCACGCTCTCCCCCATACCTCCACGCTCTCCCCCATACCTCCACGCTCTCCCCCATACCTCCACGCTCTCCCCCATACCTCCACGCTCTCCCCCATACCTCCATGCTCTCCCCCATACCTCCATGCTCTCCCCCATACCTCCACGCTCTCCCCAATACCTCCATGCTCTCCCCAATATCTAAAACACCAGTTCTCTCTCCACGGAAACTCACGACTCAGGATCTACGGCTTAAAAAAACGACTTAAAAACACCCCAAATAATACTTAAAAACATGCAAAAAATACAAATCTTCAAATTTAAGAAGATGGAGCCAGAAAATTATCGAAACAGTCGCCAATTCATTTTCTGGCAATGAATATTAATACTTATTTGAGCTCTTTGCTGTTTATGGAAGCTCACCAACTCAACTTGAGACCTTTTCTGTCCACTAATCAATGAATTGATTGAATTGATTTAATAGACCTGATTTAAATCTGGTGTTTACAAGCGTTATGATTATCATAAGTGTCTTGGAAATAAGTCATAAAGCATAAAGAAAAAACACTAATCAACCAACTAAAGAAATCTTAGAACCAATTAGTCAACTAATGGAGTGAGAAGATTATTTTGTGGATCAATCGATTCATCATTTGGTCGATAAAATGTCCGAAATGTCTCGTTTTAGTTCGACCAACAGGCAAAAAACAGTCAAAGTCCAACTGGTATAAAACAGAGAACAACAAATCTTCATATTTAAGAAGCTATAGAATAATCAAAACAGTTGCCGATACAGTTTCTGTAACGATGAACCAGTTATTTAAATACTTATTTCCTTTACTGTTTTTTTTCCGTTACTCTTTTTGTTCCCACACTATTTATGAAAGAGCCGAATTGTCCACTAATCAATTAGCTGATTAAATCAACAGATCTGTAAAAACCTGAGTTTCTCCACAAAGAATCGCACAAAAGCTCCACTTTAAACCTTGTGTCCACAAGAGTTTCTCAGAAAATAGTCATTCAGCATGAAGAAAACACCCAAAACATGAATAATCGAGTCAGAAGAAGGGAAAGACCCAAAAGTCTCCTCATCTCTTGATTATTTTTTGGATCAATTAAATCATCATTTGGTCTGAAAATGACAGAAATATCTTGTTTTTGTTTGACTAAAAGAGAAAAACAGAAGATATCAAAGTCACACTGATATAAAACAGAGAAAAGGAACAAATCACGTGTAGCAGCTACACGGCTAACTTGTCTAACGTGGCTAAAAACAGTCGAATGTCGTGAAGTCTCATTGTACGTCTCCTCTAACCGACATTTAGGGGAAAGCATGGCGGTCCGGTCTTATCAATGACGTAAAAAAAGGCCACATGGAAAAACCCATAAATCTCAAGACGTCGCTCCCACCCAGTCTTCCTCCACGAAGCTTAAAATCGAGTAGAAATGCGATATATACACACACAAAAATATGAGAGTAAAAGAGTGTGTAAAAGACTCTGGCACACGGCCAGCAGCAGCAGTGAGAATTAGAAGTCTGCAAAAGAAAATGAAACGCCAAGCCGGCTAAGGACGTAATGAAAAAGCTATTATCAGCATGAGCTTTCATCAGCGCTGCATTCAACCATGTTCAATGCCGACTGATTCTCCCGTCTCATGCTGCACCCAGCTGAATGCTGGGAAATAATAAAAGGAGGCGAGATAAGAGACAGAGATCACATTCTTTATATATGTTCTTCTTCCCAGCACCAGTTGAAGAAGTGCATCAGCACATTTAGGGACGAGCGGTCACGCAGAGGCCGACATAATATTAATAATAATAATGAATCACCGTCACTGGGAGAACTGGACCCGTTCGACTCATTAGAAGAGTCCGTCTGCTCAGATACTTTTCATTATCACCTCCTCTCTACTTCTTGATGTTCTTATTCTCCGTCCATCCGTCACCTCCAGCATCATCTGAATTAAAATACTCACGCTCCATAGACTATGCAATTAGATATTGAATTATATATAATACGATACAATATTCAAGCCGTATCCCGAATATAATATATATATTATTATATCATGAAATGAGGAGGAGCTGAAGGTTTATTTGCAAATCAAACTGCGATGGATCCTGAGGTGAGGTGAGTCTCAGCAGTGTGTATTTTGCAGATACTCCTTCTCTGGTGATGTGAAAACAAATAGAGGATTAATATCATTATTGATTACAGCTCTGCGAGCAACAATTTCAATTTCTCACGATTTTATTTACTGCAACACTGGACAAAGACAAAAAACGTTCACGTAGGTTTATTCTAATTGTTTCCGATGGCTTCGGCCATTTTGTTTCTTTCCGTTACGATGACATTAGACTCCAGCTTTGGCCTCAAAATAAAAGATGTTTAGTTTCTACATCCATATGTTCACAAACATGGGAACAGGGAACGCTCCTGGAAAAGTACAGCAGGTTTTTTTTTGCCACAAAAGAGATCAAGTTGAACCCAACAAGTCCCAATGAGGAGCTGAAGCACGCCAACTGAGAGTTACGTGGTCACGGAAGTATTTCATGTTTCCCTTTGAGGACTTATCGTGGCAAAGCGTTATCTTTAATAAAAAGTTTGTCCTGATGCGGAAACACAATGTTCTTGACTTTTTGTACCTCAGTATCTCTTTCGGTCTCCGTAGTTGCTTTGTGAACCGACTTCTCCGGCGGACGGCTTTGAGCACGTGCAGAACAGACGGTTCCTTCCCGGGAGGAAATTCCAGAAAACGCAACAGTTTACCAAAAAGAATATTGTTGCGTTTGGATCGTTTGGTTCTTCAGAACCGTTTTGAGACATTTTATCACCTTTTTCGTGCCTTTTGCTTTCATCTTGCCGCCATTTGACGAGAACATTTTGCGTGGACGGTAAAAAGCTTGTAGCAAAATGGGAACCGTCTACATGTTGTGTTGTTTCCAGGTTGCTAAACCACACTAGCTCCCCTGATGCAAACAAGAACAATCTCTTTCATCAGTCCTAAAAATGTAGCCGTCCGACCCGTTGCACAATCGCTCCTGCAGGAAACATTTGGAGCGCATAGGAAATTGAAAATGCTTTTTTTTTTTTCTCGTTAATTGAGGTCTGTGCAAACATGAAAGCTCTGTGGCAGAATAGAGGGATGCTGGAGGTGATGCAGCGGTGCATGTGAACGACTCAGAAGGTCTTTTCTACCAGCAGCAGTTAGATTTTTTTAATGAACACCGTTAGCTGGTTTTTAGATTTAGCATCTTTCTGATGTCGGTCATGTGTCTTGTTTCATGGCATGTTCTGGTGTTTGTTCCTTTGCGATGTGTTTCTTGTCTGCTATGCACTTTGTGAGAAATGTCTATAGCAGTGGGGATTAATAAAGTTTTCAAATCTTATCTCTTTTTGGAGCATGTTTTGACTTGCATTTGAGGATTGTTCCATTTTATTTTAACAATAGGATTTGTGCATCATCCAGCCGGAGGCCGCAAACGTAGGGTTGATGATGTGGAAGAGCTCTCGACTAAATGTGCAGTAATAATGCGTCCACGATAGCGTGCATGTTCACGAAACTGACATGAACGTACTCAATCTGCACTAGAGCCTCGAGGTGGCGAGACTTTTCTGGAGCGGAAGTGCTGACGGTGATACCGACGAGTCCCCGTCTTCTCCAGCGTGCCAGTGGAGTACACACAGGTTGTTTTTTTTTGAGCCCTTCACAGCTGCAGCTTCCCTCCTGAGACACACACACCCACACAGAAACAAAGATGCAAACACACTGAACTTCCCTCCACAAAATAAACCAGAGTTGTTCCTGCACAGCTCCCACAGGAACGTGGGAGAACGTATGTGTGTGTGTGTGTGTGTGTGTGTGTGTGTGTGTGTGTGTGTGTGTGTGTGTGTGTGTGTGTGTGTGTGTGTGATGCTAAGGATTTGAGAAGTTTTTCTCAAAACTTGTATCTCAGTCAAATAAGAAGAAGTAGGTTGGATGGAAAATAACATTTCAACTTGTGTTTAATAATAATAATAGACTTTATTTAAGCGTGTTTAGTCACATGAGAAGAAGCAGTACGGCAACTTACGAATATTTACACTTCAAATTTATTGAGTGCTTTTTAAGTAGTCGTTGAGTCCATAGAATAATAACAAATGCAAAAAAAAAAGATCAAAGATCCGAACCAAAATTTTACAAAATCATTTTATAATGAACTTCTAATCCAACAAGTGAAGTCTATGCTTCATGTGTTAAAGCTGCATTCTCTCTCCTGACCACCAGGGGGTGACTCCTCTGGTTGTATAGAAGTCTATGCTTCATGTGTTAAAGCTGCATTCTCTCTCCTGACCACCAGGGGGTGACTCCTCTGGTTGTATAGAAGTCTATGCTTCATGTGTTAAAGCTGCATTCTCTCTCCTGACCACCAGGGGGTGACTCCTCTGGTTGTATAGAAGTCTATGCTTCATGTGTTAAAGCTGCATTATCTCTCCTGACCACCAGGGGGCGACTCCTCTGGTTGTATAGAAGTATATGTGTTAAAGCTGCATTATCTCTCCTGACCACCAGGGGGCGACTCCTCTGGTTGTATAGAAGTATATGTGTTAAAGCTGCATTCTCTCTGCTGACCACCAGGGGGTGACTCCTCTGGTTGTATAGAAGTCTAGTTCAAAGTGAGTGCAGACTTTCCTGTCCAACTAGTTTACATGTAATGTAGGAAACAGCCGATACCATAATGTTACATAAATATACACCGTTCATTATTAATATCCAGCCTGTGATTGTACTCAAGACTGTTTGTCTAAAACATCACAACACATCCAAACAGTATTTTTACAGCTGAACTACTTCCTGTATCAGTGACTTTATCAGACATACTTTCCTGTTTTCTCTTTATCAGCCTCCCATGTGTTTACACACACACACACACACACACACACACACACACACACACACACACACACACACACACACACACACAGGCTTCACACTAGAGAAATAACGTGCGTTTATGTGCGTTATAAAAGGCCAAATAATTAGGTAACCGCTCTGCAGCGCTATGTGTTGACACAGCAACTCCAGTTTAATGAACTGGTTTTATGGGAATTTTATATGACGAGAGAAAGAAAAGCAGGAGGCCTTTGTATGAGTGGAGGAATTCAACAATAAAACACGGCGTGCTAACTGCCCCATGAGGCTGCGATACGCGTTACACAAGAGAAACCTGACGAGAAAAAGTTGCGAGACACGTCTTTGTGTATTATATTTCCCCCACTGGGGGGATAACAAAGCTGAGTGTGAGTTGTGAACTAAAGCAAAGGTTCCTATATGTTCCTTTATGTATACATTCACAACGACGAAGAAACAAAAGCTGAATAATAATCACACGACTGTAACCTTTAATTTGTCATGATCTCTCCGTGATGCGTCTCCATCACTATCTGCCAACAACAACAACAGGAAACGGATGTGTTGTAATGTACAAACATTTGACTTCATTCTGAAATTTGCAAACATTTAGCACAATAGTATTTATAAAAAAAAAAATCTGAAAGGACAGCTGAAGCACAAAACAAAATATAAATAAAGCAAAATAATTTTATTTTTTCCAATAAATTCCATCCCGGCTGGAGACATTAACTCCGCTCTTTTCCAACATTTCCTGTATGTCTCTTGGTTACATACCATAAATAAAAAAGGTGAAAATGCCACAAAAAGTTTCAACAAATTGAGGAAAAGACTCAATCCTGGTTTATGGGTTTAAAACGATAACAATATCAGTCTAAAAAGACAGCAACAGTTGAAAGCAGATTATCTCTTGAAGGACAGGAAGACATTATTCTAAAAGTATAATCAGAGAAAGTAAAGTAGAGGTGATTATTGCCGACTTACCTGTTAAGTGCTGAGGCCTGTTGACCTCCGATGACATGAACCACCTCTTCTTTCCTCTCCTGCACAAAACACAAACGTTACATCCGTTATTTAGCAGTTTGGTTACATTTGGATTCATTCCGATTTCATGCAAATAAATAAATCCATTATACTCTACAATTAGAGTCTATGCTTCATGTGTTAAAGCTGCATTCTCTCTCCTGACCACCAGGGGGCGACTCCTCTGGTTGTATAGAAGTATATGCTTCATGTGTTAAAGCTGCATTCTCTCTCCTGACCACAAGGGGGCGACTCCTCTGGTTGTATAGAAGTATATGCATTATGTGTTAAAGCTGCATTCTCTCTCTGACCACCAGGGGGCGACTCCTCTGGTTGTATAGAAGTATATGCGTCATGTGTTAAAGCTGCATTCTCTCTCCTGACCACCAGGGGGGGACTCCTCTGGTTGTATAGAAGTCTATGAGAAAATTACTTGATTTCTCTCTCGATTTCCTCTTCACAAGAGGACCTTGAGTAATTTACCCCAAATCTTCATCTTGAAAACTCCACAAATAATATTTTATTCGATACAAACGCAAATCTTATGTTCACATTCAGGGCTGAGGAAAAAACATTTAAAACCACACTGCTGCTTGGTGAAAACCTCAGTGCATTAGTATTTAATCTGAGAATCGTCCCGTGGGGTTTTGAGAAGTGTTTCATCATTCTGAGAAGTCAATTAGAGTTAAAACATGGAACAGAACCAAAAGAAATCTGAAGCCATGAGCTACTAACTGCCATTTAAAAAAGGGGAAGGTTCATTATACAGAGAAACAGCTCAAAACTGAAATGAGTGGATGCAAACTTCAGAGACGACGACGCCCACACACACACACACACACACACACACAGCTGCTAATTACACTTAATGGAGAAAACCCCAAGCTTTCAACTTTTTTTCAATGACTCAGCCTAATCAGACTTTAGTGGTCCGTGTAATCTGGACCACACTAATCAACCACCTACGCCGCCAATCAGCCGATACAACACTTAACTCCCACTTCTGGCAGGATGATCGACCTCGGACTACCACAGCTCTTTAATGCCTCATGGTTAAACTAGATTACAACTGATATTAATGGCAGTTTGTGGTACGGCCATCTTAATCCAAGTTCTACCAATGTGGGACCAATTTCTATCAAGCGTCATTCATTATTCTATTCATTCAAAAGACAACAGCAAACCTAAAACCTTTGGCGAGATGTCCATGTACATAATGACAATCCTTGAATTCTTAAAAGTTAATCAAATACTGAAGAGTCTTAAAGCTGCATTCTCTCTAGTGACCACCAGGGGCCGCTCCTCTGGTTGTATAGAAGTATATGCTTCATGTGTTAAAGCTGCATTCTCTCTGACCACAAGGGGGCGACTCCTCTGGTTGTATAGAAGTATATGCTTCATGTCAACGCTGTATTCTCTGACTCCTCTGGTTGTATAGAAGTCTATGCTTCATGTGTTAAAGCTGCATTCTCTCTACTGACAACCAGGGGGCGGCGACTCTGGTTGTATAGAAGTCTATGCGTCATGTGTTAAAGCTGCATTCTGTCTTCTGACCAGCAGGGGGCGACTCCTCTGGTTGTATAGAAGTCCACAAACCAACGGGTGACGACGTCCACTTCTTATATACAGTCTATGATTTAAAGCGTATATAAAACAGATGTTTGTAACATTTCAACTTCTCCTTCAGGTAATATTTCGTGTATAGTGTATTTCATCTTTTTGGGGTTTTTACACTGACGTTTTAACAAAATCGCCAAAGTGTGACGCGATCGATCAATCATCTGCCGAACCAGACAGCTGCCGACTCGTCTCGTCCCGTGATCAGTTTAAACGGTTTAAACAATCTCCTTCTCATTAACTCCACAACATTCTAACGTCCTTCGTCACCGTTGGGTTCCTCCACCAGTCCCTCTGTGTACTTTCACACCAGTTACCTTTCCGGAACGTTGTGTTCCTCTTTTACAAAGTCGAGTGACTCATCAAAAGAAAAGAAAGAGGGGGCGTCAGTTCTGAAGCGTCTCAACACGTCCCGTCTTTAATTAACTGGACATTATGAATACATCCAGCGGTGAACGTAACCTTCTGCACAGCGGCACAGAGCGTCCTTGGGATTTAATAAACTCATGTTCATGTTTCTATATCAGTGCATTCTGGAAACATTCTTATTATTAAAGTACCAAGTTTGGTCTTTCATGCATTTACCCCAAAAGAGACCAAGAGACCTATATGGGAAACATTTCAGGAACCAGCTCCGATGTGCGAAAAGCTTCCCAAAAAAGGTGTGGAAATGTAGACCCTTTTTAATGCTTCCAAAAAAAACAAAACATCTGTCTAAATTTACTGTATTCAAATGTGAAAAACTGACAAGCAAAACACGCACCGGCTGACGAAACATCTGAGGAAATAAGACCATAAAAGAGCAACATAATAAAACATAATAATTCGAGTCTCTGGCGCTCGTTTGAAGCTTTGAAGTACCAGTTTGTTCAAAATGGTCGACGGAGGATTTGAACAAGATTAAACTCTTCTTCACCGAGCGACGACAACATCTCTCAACTTCAAAATAATAGTTTAAAACTAGTGTAAGTACGATTTTGGTGGATTTTAAAGGCTTTTTTTTTTTTTTTTAGAAAAAAACAACATTGAAGATATCTTCCTTCAAAACAAAACTGAACTCTACATTTCCACAGAAACTCCTCCTCTCTTCACGCTCAAAAAACACGGCAACAAAACTTGCTATAAGCAAACTTATTTGAATAATTATTCTGCCTCCACTTAGGCTCCGCCTCCAAAAATTAATCATCAGGTTGACTAAAAGAAAAGCGGTCCGTTAGGGTGCAGCCTTCCTAGAAAGTTATAAATACTGTGGCGAAGTCCCGCCTCTTCCGATGTCCCCCGAAGGACCTTATTTTGGTAAAAAAAATAAGTACGAATATGTTTTGATCATGTTTTATTTTTGTGTTATAACCGTTTCCTGACATTTTAATTGACTACAAATATTTGTGTAATTTATGGCACAATTCAAAAAACAGGATAAAATTTATTTGTCTGACGTACATATTAGATTTTTTCCCCCAAATATGGTCCCATGCTGTTCCACTGGAAGGGGCGGGACTTTGTGATGTCACCATGCACTCGGGGTGTGGCCACTGCACTATGACATCACTGTTGGGGGGTGTGGCCACTGCACTATGACATCACTGTTGGGGTGTGTGGCCACCGCACTATGACATCACTGTTGGGGGGTGTGGCCACCGCACTATGACATCACTGTTGGGGGGTGTGGCCACCGCACTATGACATCACTGTTGGGGGGTGTGGCCACCGCACTATGACATCACTGTTGGGGGGTGTGGTCAAGAGTTGAGTGTTTCAGCTCTCCAGCTCGGTGTTGCGTTACTCTGCTTCACGCTGGTATTCAGAAAAGCCCCGGTGGCTGCAAATCCAATAAAAGAAGGAGTTAACGCCCCGCATTTTTGGAATTCCCCTCCCCCGTAATATCGACGCGAGTATCAAATGACGACGATGCTGAGAAGAGAAGTACCAGAGTGTTAAGAAAATGGGAGTGAAGTAAACATGTAGAGCTGGAAGAACACCAGAGAAGAAACATTACACGCACCTCGGGAGGAAAAGAAATTAAAAAAATGAAGGGAAAAAAGATTTAGGTTCAACAATCTGAAACGTGAATATACTGTACACACACACACACACACACACACACACACACACACACACTCTGCTGTATGACAGACGGCGAGCGAGCGTTGAACGCTGTGATGTGATTTGCAGCTTGATGTGTTTTTGCCGGCAGAGTATTTCATGGTAGTTTATTACACTTTGAGTCCTTTAAAACACACACACACACACACACACACACACACACACACACACACACACACACGAGCCTTGTAAATCAGTTTTTGCTGGCTGCTTCTTATCTGAGAAATGCCAGCAATGAGAGCACGGCGGCCCAGCGAGCTGAGCCTCCTTCTCCTTTTTAATGACTCTGGTGGAGCCGCTGCCTCGCTGAGCGGCTGCCAGGTTGAGGTGAGAGACGCATCCCAGTGTGCAATTAATGATGAAACATTGTGAAACAACACTGGGTGCTTAGCTGGTGCTTGAACGAGGATGATACTGTTACATAACCTTCTGTGTCGCCAGTAAACCAGTTAGACTGGTTATCTGTTGACAGATCTGAGCCTGGCTCTAAAAGAAGTGACGTGGAGACGCTGTACAAGTCTCTGGTGTTGACCTGTCAATCACCTCATAGCCCCGCCCCTAAAGTGTCCCCTGCTTTATGGTCTGTTTGACTCTAAATGACCATAATGTACTAAATGAACATCATGCTGTATTGAAGAAGACTTGAAACTAGAGATTGAGACATAAACTCATGTTTACAATGTTTACTGAGGGAATACATCAAGAGAAGTAGAGTCATTTATATAGACTTCTATACAACCAGAGGAGTCGCCCCCTAGTGGTCAGTAGAGTGAATGCAGCTTTAACACATGAAGCATAGACTTCTATACAACCAGAGGAGTCTCCCCCTGGTGGTCAGGAGAGAGAATGCAGCTTTAACACATGAAGCATAGACTTCTATACAACCAGAGGAGTCGCCCCCTGGTGGTCAGGAGAGAGAATGCAGCTTTAAGGCACTTCTGCATTGGCTTTACTTTTCAGAATCGGAGATTGCTGCATGCAAAAATCCAAGATGGCGACCGCCAAAACTCTGAACTCAAAGCTTCAACTGCGTCTACTTCTTTCATACAGTCTATGATTCTAAGCCTGATAAGTTGCCTTCCAGTGTCAGGACCCACATTTCCCTTTTTCTTTAAACTGAGGTTTTGGCAAGACGCCCCATGAATATCGGAGGTGACAGACGTCCTTTCTAAGTAAGCTCTGCAATGGATGATGGACAGTTTATTTTTGCACTCAAATGTCAGCATTGAACTCTTTTGGCACAAACTAGGATGAAGATCTTTCTCCTCAGCCGTCACCGCTCTGTGCTCCGACATTTTTCAACTGCAAAATCACGGCCGCTGTTTTGGAAACTGTCACATTTCTCCACCAGAGAGAACAAATTCGATGCAAGAAAAACAGTTTATTATGAAGATACTTTACGTCTAGAAGTAAAGTACCGGTGCAGAGTAGCATATATTTATTTGGGCAGACATGGAGGAGAGAACCACTAACCCGAGAGGAGAAGGAACTCTGGATGCAAATATCGTAAAATAGTTAACTTTAGGTTCAGGAAAAGATCATGAAATAGTTAACTTTAGGTTCAGGAAAAGATCGTAAAATAGTTAACTTTAGGTTCAGGAAAAGATCGTAAAATAGTTAACTTTAGGTTCAGGAAAAGATCGTAAAATAGTTAACTTTAGGTTCAGGAAAAGATCGTAAAATAGTTAACTTTAGGTTCAGGAAAAGATCGTAAAATAGTTAACTTTAGGTTCAGGAAAAGATCGTAAAATAGTTAACTTTAGGTTCAGGAAAAGATCGTAAAATAGTTAACTTTAGATTCAGGAAAAGATCGTAAAATACTTAGGTTCAGAAAAAGATCGTGAAATAGTTAACTTTAGATTCAGGAAAAGATCGTAAAATACTTAGGTTCAGAAAAAGATCGTGAAATAGTTAACTTTAGGTTCAGGAAAAGATCGTGAAATAGTTAACTTTAGGTTCAGGAAAAGATCGTAAAATAGTTAACTTCAGGTTTAGGAAAAGATCGTAAAATACTTTAGTTCGGTTCAGGAAAAGATCGTGAAATAGTTAACTTGGTTCAGGAAAATATCGTAAAATACTTAGTTAGGTTTAGGAAGAAATCGTGAAATACTTAGTCATGTTTTGGAAAAGATTGTAACATAGTTGGGTTTAGGAAAAGATCATTGTTTGGTTTAAAGTAACTACGGAGATGCCATATACTGAATTACGCAAGTTACGACAAATAAACCAACGTTGACTTCTTGCTTCACTCGGGGATCGAACACACGGCCTCCTGGCTGGGCGATCCGGCCACATTAACAACCACAACGACAAAAACTCTAAAAACCAAAGTCGGTTGCAGACCTCTCAGACTGCTGCAGCATAATCCACCTCTCCGCTGCTAATCCCTTCGTTCCAAACACTCCACAAGGCGGTGAAACCGCTCCGTCTTTCACATTCACTGATCTAGGCAGCGGTTTTGTTTTCTGTGCTCAAAGGAATTAAAGTTTCCATTGAAACAGAAACTTGAAATCAGCGGCCGACGGTGTTGAAATTAAAAAGCAACAAGCTCTTCTGCTCGCCTACATTTCCAAAAGGGATTCAACCTTATCTTAAAAAACATTATGCAGAAATGTTGTAAGACAAACATAAAATACACTCCGAGGTTGTGATCAAAGGTTATGAATTGGGGATTAATTAACAATACTGGTAACTTATTCTTCTTCGAGCCAAACATGTTGCGTTTTAGAATTAAAACCTTTTTTTTTTTCCAATCTTAAACCCAGGTCCTCCATCGACTATCTGGTCCGTGCCTCTGGTTTTTCTCTCTGAAAATCTCTCCTTCACAGCCTGTGTTGCCAGTGTTACAGCTCAGACTCTGTGGTTAATCCACTGTGGCATGGTAAAGGCTTCACACACACACACACACACACACAGGTCTGTGCCTGCAGTGGAAGCCTTGCAGACATGGGATTTCCTTTCACATCCAATTTAGACCAAAGAAACTTGGTGAGAAGAGCATGGAAAAGATAAGCTGCACACACACACACACATCTGTGCAAATATCATACAAACATCAATAGCCCAAACACAATGTTAACGTGATATAACATGCAGCTTAAACCTCCCAAAGAGACATCGACTGCACACAACAGAAAACGACCACCCTTCGGCCTCACACACACACACACACACACACACACACACACACACACACACACACACACACACACTCCTTTGTAGGAGCATGCAGACAGAAATGTGTTGGGACGTAATTACAATGTGGAGTCTGAACAGCATCCGATTAAGATCCAGAGGTTTTATGGGAGGCCTTTGAAGAGCTCTGAGAGCAGCAGCTGATCCTGGTTCAGCAAAACCACACACACACACACACACACACACAAACAAAATGCCTTCTTTCTGGTTCACCATGTTTTCCAGTGCCAGGATGCAGAACTGTGATTTCATTACACTCAGCGTACTGATCTGCAGCCAGCTGTCCCGTAACGTTTAAATACCGACGATGACGTTCTGCATAATCCGACGCTCCAACTTTCTTCCTCACTTTCCGGTTATCTGGCAACGCATTTAAAAATGCAGCGGTTTGTATGATGTCATACTCCAAAAAAAGTCCGGCAACACCTCTCAGTTTCCGCTTGTTTGTGCATACTTTCAATGTATTATGTGCTATTGTGTTTTATTATTATTATATTTTTAACCTTGTTTTTCATCTTTTTAGCTGTAATTTACTTTTTTTTACTATATATATACACACCTTACTTTTATTGCTATGCTATTTTGCACTGGTGTCAGTATTACTTATTTGTAATAATTATTACTCTATATGAACATGCTTGAAGACAAAAGTCTCCAAAAACAACAAGTCATTTGCAACAAAGCCTGGAAACGTGGCAGTAACATTGTCTTGTTATGTAGCCGGTGTTTGTTTTTTACTGTGATCTTTCAGATAGTCGAGGATGGAGAACACAGGGGAAATATGAAGAGGGAAGACGAATGATATGCAACATAGATACCAGGATGCATCAGGACCCAGGATATTGGGACCGCATGGCCCGACCGGAGGCCACCAGCAGCACTCGCATCGTTAAATCAATGGCCGCTCTGTTGCAACGCTGTGAGGAAAGCAGAGCTTTACAATACAATCACCAATGTTTTTATTCAAACAGTAGATCATTTGTGCGGTGTGAAAGGGGTTGCTCTGTTCAGAGCGACCACAGAGCATCGTCAACAGCGCCGCAGCTTCCCTCAGCTTCAGGGAGTTCCAGCGTCTTTCAGCTCCTTGTTTTGGTTTCATCGCCGTACAGCAGGCCGTTCACGACATAGAAGCTCCACTAACAGACCCGTTGAGCCAGGGTTACGACACCAAGTAAACATGAATCACCTCAGAGTAATACGTTAAACATAGATGTGTTGTTGGCCGAGGCTCCAAGTTTATTACTGACCTTTGGGATCACCAACTGATTCGAGGCTCTAGTGAGCTACAATAATGAAGAAGCATTTCTGAAATGGAGATAAAATGTTGCTAATAAGCTCAACTATTGAAGAAATGGAGATAAAATGTTGCTAATGGCTCAACTATTGAAGAAATTGAGACAACATGTTGCTAATAAGCTCAACTATTGAAGAAATTGAGACAACATGTTGCTAATAAGCTCAACTATTGAAGAAATTGAGACAACATGTTGCTAATAAGCTCAACTATTGAAGAAATGGAGATAAAATGTTACTAATAAGCTCATATGTTGAAGAAATGGAGATAAGATGTTGCTAATAACCTCAACTATTGAAGAAATGGAGATAAGATGCTGCTAATAAGCTCAACTATTGAAGAAATGGAGATAAGATGTTGCTAATAAGATCATATGTTGAAGAAATGGAGATAAGATGTTGCTAATAGGCTCAAAGTTTGGGTTCAGACAAATCCTTTAAACATACAGGAAGAAGCCACATTTATACAGCTGGCTAAACTCAACATTACTACTGTTAGTTTCTATCAGCGAGCAACCCTCCTGTGGTCCTCTTCCTTTCTGCAGGACAATGTGCTCAGTCAGACGGAGACAGACGAGTGTTTGTGCATTTGGACGTCCAGCGATGAGTTCTCTGACACATGAGGAGCAGGAGCAGGAAGATTACTGGTGCCGTGTTAAGAGAACATAATGCGCCCTCTCGACCTTTACTGGCGTATCAGTCACGAGTTCTCATGTTCTCATGAAGAGTGTATGGGCAGGAAGCAAATGTAATTACCGAGTCCAGAACTTTCCACAAGGTGCTATTGATTTTCTATGACGCTGAAAACGTCTAACAGGTTTATGCTTAGAGGGGTTATTAACACTCCTGTGGTTCTCTGTGGGGAAATCTGCCCCAAACCATTTTAAAGGGAAAATAATATGTTGTATTTGTACCACAGTAGAACCACCAAATGCTTTAGTTGTACTTATTTTCTTCTTTCGGGAATGCTCGTCTGGTATTTTGAGTTAAATTGCTGTTGTATAGTTACTACTTCTATTCCTGTGTGTGTTCTCTATATACTACATTTATTTGTACTGCATCACCCGCATGTCCACACTGGGGATCAATGAAGACGTCTCTAACCTTAATAAAAACTAAAATGCCAACCACACATATACTGTAGTTGTTAACACTGCCAAAATAAAGCCAGCGCCCATGCATATACACATAAAACATCATTGTATGCGACTGTAAATGTCAGTGACAGAACTTTTTCTCAGGCATTCGTACAGGAAATGAGAGACGTATAAACAGAGGCTTTCTGCCGAGTCTGCAGTGAGTCACACAATTTGTCTCGTCAGGAGAAACTAAAATGCATGGGCAGATTATTGTTTATTACGAAACACGAAACTCAATGACAAACCCAGAAAACAGTCACCTTGTTATATTAGTGTCTGGCATTAAAAGGAACATTTTTAAGTCTTGGCGATGTTGTTTTTGACTCATTTGACAAATAAAAGAAGACGCAGTTGATACAAAACAACCCAGTCTGTCAGAAAAAGGTTTTAAATTCGAAGAAAAATCCCCTTTATCGAGACGCAAGTCTTGATAAGGAACTCCTGGCTTTAAAATCTGGATTTATCTTACAAAAAACCCTGCTCTAAATACCACAACAGTGATCAACAGTCCTCTGTGGCCATGAGGAGAAATTGACTATTCAGTGGAGCTTCACCCAGCAGTGATCTTTAAGAAAGTCGAAAAAAAGTCATCCGAGTTTCATCTTTTCAACCCTGTATACCAAATCTGAATAAATAAATAAAATCCAGCCTTTAAATCTGATCCAATCATTTCAATATGACAAGACATATTTTATTTATTTACTCTGACACCCTTTCAGATATTGGAACATTTAATCTTTCTGACATTAATGCGCTTTGTGTTCCGACAACGAGACAAATCAGGGACACGGAGACCGTTTCCTGCACTTTGGTCACCGTGTAGCCGAGTGTTTAGTCTTCACCGGAGTCACCTGACCTTTTATAAACCATATCTCATATTGCTTTATGTGAAACTGTGACATTCACATCGTCCCAGGATTACGACACCGCGCCGCTCTGCCACTGAATTGTAAGAAACTGTGAATGAAAGAAGCTAAATGTGGCAATTGTGTGCAATTTTTAAACAAAATGAAACATAATAAATGTCTTGTTGCTCCAAATAAAGAGTTGCAAAAGTGTTCCCAAATACTTTTAGGACTAAATTAATAACGCTACGATCACGCGACTAAAGAACGTTTTGGGATTTCAGTTTAAAAACGTCTCTCGTTCTTCGGTCCGGCTCAAGGCGATGTCCTTTGTGCTGCCGGATAAATGAAGAGTCAGAGGACCATCAACGTTTTTAGGATTCATCCCAACAGGGACATAAATGTCCCAACCAAAATTCCAAATTTAATGGCAGTCAGTTTATTAGTTGTGGAGATAGTTCACGCCGGACTTGTTGACACGGCCATCTCTAAAGCTAAAAATAAAAAAACATAAAAACCTTAATAATAAATAGCCAAACTTCTGGAAGTTTGTTTTCGCTCAGTGATGCAGCATCTCCATGTTTAACATAATATTAGATCATTTGTGAATCTGCAGGCCATGAAACCGAACAATAAACAAACTTTTCTCTCTATTATTAACCTTCTAAGACTCATTATAAAAGTATGACATCGTTATCGTGGAGCACTGCAGCCAACAGAGGACAGGACCTCTTCCCCTCTCTGGATGCATGATGAATATATTCTTTAAAAGTCTTGGTGCACCCTTTAAAGAAAAGAGACCAAAAGACTTCCAAATCAATAGGAAGCCCAGTTTGATTAGTTTCCACAGAGCAGAACACGAGTAACCCGCTCCAGATCAATGGCAAACTCCTGGAAGAGCTTCTTTTCTTTGATGATAAAGAAAGCAAATCAACATGCCACTGAACATTCCTCCCCTGTGTTCGCCACTGGCAAACCGTTGCATGCCGATGTTGAAAGCAAAGACTTTTATTTTTTTCTTCACGTTGCCGACATAAAAATTAACCCGAGTCGCATCCCGAGGGGGAGAAACGAGGATGTCTACGTACAAAGACGACTCTCTTTGAACACATGAAAGCAGAAATGTTGAAGTAGTAATAAGAAGCGTGTCAGTGAAACAGACCAACGCCCCTCATCAGACGGTGTGAACATTTCTTTTTAAAGCATCCGATTCTGCCGTTTGTGGTGCTATGTATCATCAAGTCTACCGAGAAGCAAATCCTGTAATCCCTCGGACAGAAAAGCCGATAAAGTCTGAGCAAGAAGGCTTGAATGAGTCAGCAGAGGTGAGGAGCTACAAGATGGAAAAAGAAAGAAATATACAGTATATGTGGTTCTTGTACACCTTAAGGCACAAATCCTCAGAGGAGGAAGTAAATACAGCAGGTAGACCTGGACCAGGACTGCAAATGCCACCTGCAACTATATAGTTACAATATAAAATACCCAAAACAATTTGAATATAGCAAAACAAACTAATAAAAGGTTACGTACATAAAATATGCAAAGCCAAACGACTAATAGAAAAGTTAGTACTGTAAAAGTTGGGTTATAAACCGCTACTACCTTCGGTGGTTGTCCCCGCTACCTCCCCCTCTGTAGCTAGCCAGCTAGCGCTGCTGCTAGCTCCCCGCTGTAGCCAGCTAGCGCTGCTGCTAGCTCCCCGCTGTAGCCAGCTAGCGCTGCTGCTAGCTCCCCGCTGTAGCCAGCTAGCGCTGCTGCTAGCTCCCTGATGACCACCAAAGGGAGTAGCGGCTTATAACCCGACTTTTACGGTAGTGATAATTAAACATTTCCACTAACGTTACAGTTAGTATACGCTAGCTTTTGAACGCTATTTGCCGGAAGTTCGTGCACGTCACAGTTCGTGGATGCAACACATTAGCGGACATTTGGTTTTCCTGACTTGCGCAGACATTGCACATTTTTGCCATTTTATTTATTGTTTTTGGTTGTGTGGTTCTATTTTAATGATGATTATTTTTCACATTCCAAGTCCAACATCTGAATACTTTAAAGCACTGAAAGTTCATCGATCTTTTTAAAAAGAGTGTACTTATATTATCATCATATCAGTGGCATACATGGTTTTCTAAATTGACAATAATATCGTTTCTCGCAATTATTTCAGGGACAATATATCACACAATAAAAGTCGTTATCGTGAGAGGCCCAATGTAGATTGGTAAACATTTTAAAAGTACAATATTGCACCACAATAATAGTGGACAAATATTGTACTGAAATCTGTCACTAATGATGAAAAAGCAACGTCATGTACCTTTAAATAAGATTATTAATAGATAATTTCGGTTTAATTCTAACTTGGGTTTCGTCATTGTAGTTTTGGCACTTTGTCTTACTAGTTATATAATACATTGTACTCAAAGTCAAGCTGAAATCTGACAGGATGTAAGACTTTAAAACACTTTATTTGAAGGTAAAACTGGAAAAAGATCACAGTTGAAACTTTTCTCCTCCAAATAAATCTGATTAACCTTTTTCGTTCTTCTGATCGTGTTTCTTTTAGTGAACTTTCCATGTTGCCAGATCTCTGCAATTAACTTGTACTTAAAAAAAGGGAATGGTCCTTTAAAATTCTTCTAATTTCAAACAGCTTCACCCCTGCAGCCAAGACAAACTCCCCGTGTCACGAAAAAGAAAGACGCGGAGGAAGGAAAGAAGGTCGTGGTCCTTTGCAGCGGTGAAGAGTCTGTTCTTAATTAACTGCTGCTGCATCATTCCAGAGCCACGCAGTATTCCTCAGAGACCATGGGGCTTTCCCTTTTCACGTGCACCGTGCACGGACTGGCTTTAAAAGGAACGGACGCCACACAAAAACAAAACAAGAAGAAACAAGGCTGGGAAATGAGCGGGAAGTCTGCTGCTCGCACCACGAATACACTTTACATGCACGAGATTCAGGAAACATGTGGATGTTGACACAACAGCTTAACTCTGAGTTCTGCATTATTATTATTGTTGTGATTCATAATCCGTCAGCAGAATCATGTTTTCATTATAAAATGACATTGCGGTTCGACTTTCCGTTCTTTAGATTGACTTAACTTTCCGATGCGGTGAATAAATATCAGCTATTTATTTTTCTTATTGCCAAACAAATAACATAAACAAAGCCCATTGGTTCCAACTGAAAACTGACACTTTAAAAAGTTCATGAAGTGTAAATAGTGCATGTGTTATGGACCTTTTTCAGCAGCAGATAAATACTCATTTTTGGTGCTCTATAGTATTTGTGGCAGCAGGACGGTGAATGTAGGATTGAGTCAAAAATAATCTACAGTGAGTATCATTGACGTGTTTAATAGTTTTTTGAGAACAATGTAGAGGAATAAACACATATGTCAGATATAAAAAGGTGTCTTTCATAACTACAACTAATCTATAAACATTCTTCCAATTTCAGACGGGATTTCATCCAGGAAACATTTGAGAAGTTTGCTTTTTCTTGTTAGGTAATCATTTTTTCTAAAGCTTGTTATTTTATATTCTCTTGGCTCTTAAATGTCAGTAAAAAAACAACCAAAAAAAAAAACACAGAGACATCACTAAGTACAGTAATGAGCTCACTGTCAAAGCGTCTGCTGCAAACGCACCAACACAACATTCATGATGTTCTGTTGGACAAAAGGAAACCGCAGAAAACCATCAACACCGCCTGACCTCTGGGTTTATGACTCATGTTCTACAAGGGGACACTTGTACGAGCTTTATCCGGGAGACAAAGCTACCGCAGTGGAGCGGGAGGAGATCACTGGGGGGACGTCTGAGGGTCGCGACCTTTAAGCCCCGACAACAAACTGTCCGACTGTTGAGGACGAGGGCCAAAAGGTTAACTGGCGGTATCGTCTGGAGGAAAGGAAGTAGAAAGTGTCGGCGCCTGAAAGATGTTAAAATCTAAAACAAGTGCGTTTGTTTTGTTGAACAGCTGGTAAAGAACATTTTACTGCTCATGTTCTACAATATTTAGACACACTTTACATGTAAAGAAGCTGCAATACAACCAAGAAGTTTAATTACAGTTGAAGGAAGCCGAGTAATCGATTAGTAGAGCAACAGGAAAAGTGGAAATCACTTGAATCATTTTTCAAGCAACATTTTTTTAATATTTTTAGTTTACAGCTTCTCAAATGTTAGCCCATGCTTCTTTTTTTGGTTCTACATAGTTTTAAATTAAAAACACATTTGGGTTTTGGGACTGTTAAATAGACCATAAAGCGGAGTACGCATTAGGGCGGGGTTTACTGTGATTGACAGGTCGACAGGTCCAGAGTCGTCCTTGGTGTTCCAAATACGGTCACTTCTGTTCATCTGCTGTAAAATCAAAACTCAACATGGCCAACGGCCGCAATCCAAGATGGCCAACGGCCGCAATCCAAGATGGCCAACGGCCGCAATTCAAGATGGCCAACGGCCGCAATCCAACATGGCCACGGCCGCAATCCCAGATGGCGACGGCCGCAATCCCAGATGGCGACGGCCGCAATCCCAGATGGCGACGGCCGCAATCCAAGATGGCGACGGCCGCAATCCAAGATGGCGACGGCCGCAATCCAAGATGGCGACGGCCGCAATCCAAGATGGCGACGGCCGCAATCCAAGATGGCGACAGCCGCAATCGCCGAACTCAAGGCCCTCCAAACATTCGTCCACAAACCAATCGTCGACGTCACAAACTACTACGCTCACTTTACAGACTGTGGCTGCAACTCACCCGCAAGCAGACATCTTGAGTGTGTTGGGCAGGATTGTATGAACCGGCCTCAGACAGGGATTTCCAGTCGATTGCCTGCATTCATCCACTTGTTTTTGAGTTTTACGACACCTCACAGCCCATTAAGGCCTTGCAGATATTTATATACACTCAACTGAGTGCACCTTTCTAGTTAGTACAGTAAGGATGCCCCTTACCCTTGCATGCAGGAGAAAACCACTTCAAAAGACCAAAAGAGACTCATTAACTTGAAAAGAATTGTGTTTTTTTTGTAATCTTCTTTTTGGCTCCAATGTGGGCGGGCGACTCATTTGTTTTCATGAAACTATAAAATCTTGGTTCTAAGTACACATCGGAGAACCAACCAGAACTGATCCGCAGTAACAGGTTTGGTTCTGCACAAGTCATCAGCTGCACACACAGACACACACATATATACACACACCTGCATGTATAGTAGGACTGAATACATATGCAGCGAAGCAATCAGAAGCGTAGCCTATTTCCATAATGAGGTCTAGGGGGTGAAACAAAGTCCCATCCTCCAGCTCTTCATCTCTCCATTGGTGGTCTTATTAAACCCTCTCCGTCTCTCCGAGCCTCGCCTTCCCTCCAGCCGTCCACAAACTCATTAGACTGCCGGCGACTTGCGAGCCGAACACCTCAGCTATTCAATCCGTCTCTCGGGTTCGGCGATCTTCCCCCTGAGCTTTATTTTGCTTAAACCATATCTCTCCAACGCCAAAGATTTTTTAATATCGAAATAATCAATTTCTGAATCTATCAGGAGCGCCGAGAGAAAGACGTTAATGAGCGGGGAGTCCATTTGGAGCTGATTACGCAATCTGGCACCGGAGAGGTTGGAATAAATATTAATATCTATGAATCCCTCTTTTCTGCACTACCTGTTCTTAAATCAATCTTCTCGACTGCCACCCTGAGATCTATTACTTCTTCTCCCTGCGACTGAAGTTAACATCGCGCCTGATAAATCCCAGTTTGACGCGACTAAACTTCATTAGCTGGAATGTGAGCGGCTGATATTTCAGAACAAACGAGTCCCGAATATTAAAGCCAACGTTTGGGGAGTGGATGGGAGGAGATCAATACTCTTCTTAGTGAGGCGCTACGTCTGCTCGGCGTCTCCAAGTGGGACTCGAGATAAGCTCACAGCCTTTGATGCAGGTGCTCTTGAATGAAGGCACTTTTGAATGGAGGCACTTTTGAATGAAGGCACTTTTGAGTCAAGGCACTTTTGATGCAGGTGCTTTTGAATGAAGGTGCTTTTGATGCAGGTGCTTTTGAGTCAAGGTACTTTTGAGTCAAGGTACTTTTGAGTCAAGGTACTTTTGAGTCAAGGTACTTTTGAGTCAAGGTACTTTTGAGTCAAGGTACTTTTGAGTCAAGGTACTTTTGAGTCAAGGTGCTTTTGAATGAAGGTACTTTTGATGCAGGTGCTTTTGAGTCAAGGTACTTTTGAGTCAAGGTACTTTTGAGTCAAGGTACTTTTGAGTCAAGGTACTTTTGAGTCAAGGTACTTTTGAGTCAAGGTACTTTTGAATGAAGTACTTTTGAATGAAGGTACTTTTTGGTTTAAGTATATAATTTTAAGTATTAAACATGGACGCTTAAGGTCCTTCGTCTCAGACGTCTGTTCTTGGAGCCCTGAACTATAAAAAGGTTCCTTGCGGCCAAATAGAGCCATTAATGTAATTGGGGATTTATGGCGGCCACGATCCTGTTAATGAAGCCAAACTGTGAACATAACTTGGCAGCGGTAACGCTTTCCCACAGCCAAAGGGGACGTCTCTAAATATGAAAAACACATTTCAAAAGAAAGATATTCACTTTACTCTCATCAACTACGACTATCAAAGCCTCACGTTTAAGAATCAGGAACCAGCACTTTTTTTTGGCAAAGAAAAAGCAACTAAATTGTTCACTCAATTATAAAAATAGTGAGTAATACTGAGGGAACTCGAATTCTGGAGCTCTGCTTTTCAAATTTTACGGCAGGGACACGTCATATTTCATTAATGCCCGTCATCTATATTATAAGGGGGGCAATAACAAAGATTTCTACCGGCCCATGTAGCAGAAAGATGACCACAATATATCTGCTGGGCGGTTGATCGATACCGGTCGGCCTCTGCGATAAGATCTTTGGCTTTCGATGCTCTCATTTCAAGCCGTTCTCTGATCAAACCCCACTGGACCTTCCAGAAGCTCCCAAAAGTCATAAATTATTTGGCCCCTTTAGTCACAGAAGAGCCGGACGTTGCAGATCCAGCTTGGTTTGAGGGGGTAGAGGCCTCGTGTACCGCAGGAGACATGGGGAGAATATATCCAGGTTGTAAGTCAAAGCATTGCAGTGCAGCAGAAGTACCGCTGCTAGTCCGGCCTATCGGCACTTTAATACACTTTGAGAGATGCACGTATTTACCGTCAGATAAACCAAAAGATTTCTTCCAATCGGTGGAAGAAGAATGACAATTTATTAAATTGTATTGTTTTATTCAAATTAGCGATGCTTCTCATGACCGACTCTGAGAAGATGAGTTAAGAAGAAGAAAAAAAGTGTTTTGGCCCACTTGGAGGCAGCTGAACAAGCTTTTAACGCAACTTTGAGCTATCATTGCCTTATAATGGTGATATAGGCTCAATGTTGCAGCAACTACTTGAGAAGTCGATACGATTTGAAGCAACAATGTTGCAGTTTTGGAGAAAGTTATTTAATAGTACATTTTGTATTATGAAAATGCAATTCTATCTTCAAGGAAATAAAGTGTTGTGTATGCTGTCAATTAAAGTCATCGAATAGAAATCAAATCAGCAAGTCGGGCTTTTGAAAAGTTAAAAATCAGAATCGGCAAAGAAAATTTCAATTTGGTGAATCTCTAGTTTTGGACCGTTTGAGGATGATTGCCAATTTTCATTCTTTCCGATTTTGAATCATAGACTCAACAATTAGTGGTTTCCTCTGCAAAATAAATGGTGGATTAAATCAATAGACATTAGCAATAATTTAGAGTCCTGTCCAATATTCTCTCCAGCTTTGGTCTCCACCGCCTCCTGAGAAAAATATCTTGCTCTTCGGCTGACAGGCAGGCGTACAACAGGATTATTTAAGTTTGAAGAAAATCACTAATATTTCAAATGAAGTTAAGAATATGTATCTGGAGAACGTGAAGTGGGATTTGAACCCCCGACAATGGTTCATTGGATTCACCCGCCATCCAAGAAGTAATATTGCCCCCAAAAGACCCACAAAGTATCGGTTCTCAATAGTTGGTGAATTTTTCCAGTCATGATTTATCATTCCTGTCATTGTGTTCAGTTTTCTTTTTTCCTGCAGAAAGTTAAATCCTGCCCATGAAACAGTGCATTTAATTTATGTCTTTTTCCCCTCTACCACATGCATGCTTGAACCCACACACCTTAGTGTCCTTAAAATGTAGATTTACTCCAGAGAAAGCCGGTGTAGGGATGTGAGCCGCAGAACAGAACCACAGAAGAAGTCCATCGTCCCTCTGCCGGTAATTTATTTGACATTTTAAGCTTCCATGAATGACTGCTTTTGTAGGAAAAGATTACCCAGAAGCATCTGACTTTGCTGAGAAAAGAGTGTGCACCGCTGTAATTTAGTCACCTGCTGGAGCTTCCGGATCGAAGCGCTGCTCTTTTGAGACCTCTTAACTTGGCAGTTTCTAAACAATTAGACCAGAAAAAAAGAGAAGAAGAAGAAGAAGAAGAAGGTTGCACAGAGACAGATGCGCCGGAGCCAAAAGAGCCGCGATAACAATTATGCTAACTATTCATGCATCCCGCTGCCGTTTACTGCCGAGCGCTCAGAGGGTTGTGGGGCTAATTCATGAATCATCTGGGACTGGAGGTGTCCAAGTCTTAATCTCAGGCCTCCAGCTCTTTCTTTTTTTTGACTTAAGCATCAAAGAAAGGTCTGGATTCGACACACGAGAACACAGATTTACTCTTTTACAAAAGCTCAAGTGTGTAAAATCAAGTCTTAAGAGCGTCGACTTCTTCCTCTTACTACGAGTCCTCCCGCCTCGCTGGCTTCACTCTCCTTAGCAGTCGGACCACGTCTCTTTCTTTTTTTCCTCGTCCACAAACAGCTGACATCTTGTTTTGCAGCCGGATGCGTCGGTGGTCTGCATTCTGAGCTCCCCGCTGGTATCAATCAACGTCAGAGACGCTTCAAACCCACTTAGCCCCGTTCTCCTGGGTTCTAGAGATCACAAGCTGTGGAGTCGGCTAAGAATTTGCCTGATGGGGGAAACTATTTTTCTTTTAAAGCTTTGGCGTCTGTTTTCGGAGGTGCTTTAAACTTCTAAAGTGATGATGTCTCGTAACTTCAGAGTTCTTGGCAGGACTTGCAGCGCGTACTCAACAGGAACTGGATGAGCCAGTTTAAATGGTGCTTTGTCGAACATCAACATTCATATTTACACTTCAAAATACCATTATAACTCCAGTTCGGTTCAAACTGGGTAGCAGCTGCCGCTCCCTCGCTGCCAGTGGTACAATTTTGAGGTACTTTAAAAAAGGAGCTTTATTATATACTTCATCACATTTTAATTTAATTTTTACTCAGCTTTTAGCTACTTAAGAATTTACATAATAAAATACAATGTATTGTTAAAATTAAGAGTTTATACCTTCCTTTGACTTTGAGTTATCAGTTCCAAGTTTTGTTATTTAATATTATTCCATTTTTTGTATATATATATATATATATAGAGTGTATTTTTATATTTAATATTGCTTTAATTGTATGTATAAATGCTGCTTGTATGTATAAATAAACTAACTATTTATGAGACATTTTCCTCATTTAAAGTGACCGTGAGAAATGTTTGTTATATGTTGATAAACTAATAATGTCACATAGAATCAGACATCACAGGAAACACAAAGGATGTACTTTCAAATTAGCCATTTTTCTGATAATATGTATGTACTCTAAGAACTTTAAAAGGCAGGACTTTCCCTTGTAGAGTATTTTGAACATGGTTGTATTGGTTAAAGGCTAGTTAAATACTTCCTGCTGCTCATTACAACCTCTAAACACTAAATGTACAAAAAGCAGTAAAAGGCGTCCAATGATATTCAGCTGCCGCTTGTGAAAGGACTAAGTCAAAACTGCTGCTTTTCTGCAGGGGAAGTATTCATCTTTCTTCCGGCTCACCGTGTCCGCCGCTGAACGGGCGTGAAGGGAAATCACACCGACGGAGACGCCACCGGAATGAAGAAAGTACCGAGCTGCCGGCTGCACCTGAACCCACCACCATCATCATCATCATCATCATCATCATCATCCCGCCTTCACTCACATTCACGACCTTCAGCCGACGACGGGAACTCATGCGTTTAGATCCGACTCCCTGAACAGGGGATCGTATCCCCTCCTCCCCTCCTTTTTTTAATCCAGCTGTTTTACAATCTTTCAATCTGTCGGCCTCCATTTTCTGTCTTGCCTCTCTCCGCGTGTCTGAAGATGACTCTACGTTTCCATTCGCATGCTCGCTGATCCTCGTCTAAAACTCCTTTTGCTCACATGTGTGTGTGCTCTTCTTGCATAGAAGTGTGTGTGTGTGTGTGTGGACATACACACCATTAACAGTGAGGCGCAGGAGAGAAAGTGCACTGGACGAGAGGTCGCAAAAGATTGACAATGATTGGCCGCCATACATTTGCCACTTGTTGCTCACTGCAGTCTAAACGGAGGGTAAACAGCGTGAACCTTTGACCTTTGTCTTTACTTGCATGCATGCATGTCCGTCAAAACCCACCTGATCACCTCCAACAGGAAACCGATGAGTGACATTTCTATCACTGCGACTACGAGTTCCTTAAAAATCCTTAAAACTGACTCTTGGGCTCAGTTGACCTTGATTTCGAGCAATTATCCTGCAAGAGAAACGTCTCCAAATGAGCCAGAAACAAAAAACACGTCGTTGTTGTCTGATAAATGCCGGAGGTTGATGGGGAAACTCGCCAAACGGCTCTTTCTGGAGGTTAATGGGAATTTGCCAAATCGACTCCGCCTGAAGGTTAATGGGGAAATCCAGCTTCGGGGCTGCAAACAGCCGAGAATTACAGTTCTAAAAGGCGTTGAACCCAAAGTGGTTTTTAATTTCACCTGGCACACAATTTTAAGAGCACTTTAACAACAGAACTAATGAAAAGAAAATTGCCGAACATCACTAATGATGGGTTCGAAGGCGTCGTTCATTAGAGCGTCAGGGTTGCTGGTTTTTCAGAACTTGGCTGCGTGAAGGACGGAAATGAGCAAAATAAATTTAATATATATATATATATCTGACACACAAATCGCATGACATCTATGGCGAACGCTTTCAGAGTGAGAGGCACAAAGGAGATGTCAGCTCTGTACCTCGGGAGGCCTCCTCGTCAGCGCTGGCTGGCAGCCTGTCAGGCGGAGACACTCGCACTGTGACTTTGTGATGTAAGTACAGAGAGACGCACTTGGGGGGAGTTTTTGGGAACCGCACGACACGCCGAGCTGGAAAAATCACAACGATACAGGTTTTTAGGAGGCCGATGAACAGCGTTTGAAGTGGTAAACTTTTTAATTTAATGAGGATTAAATGTGTTTCTACGGCGTCATAAAAACAGCCTCCGTGAGCAGCGAGTCAGTAATGTGCAGGTCTGGATGTTTAGGTTTCATGCAGCCGTAGTATCAACAGCATTCTGTGCGTTAGACCCATATTTAAGAAGTCTAGACAGGTTGTTGTGTTTTTGTTTTTGTTACCTGCAAATCACCAAATGAGTGCTTGCAGTGGTTTCGGCAGCATTATGCCGTGTGGTCGGTCCTGAGCAGGAAAACAGGTCCTCATCCTCAATTAAACTCAGCAGGAAGCATTCAGTACGGCTGTATCTTTTTGTCAACAATAAAAGGATCAATTAACACCAGCTTTGTGTTGAGATGCATTATGGGAAATTATTGATCCAGTGTTTTAAATGGTTATCCACACAAGAGGCAAAAAGTCAGTCCTATTGTTGTTTTATAAATAACAAAGATGACTGTTAAAACCATTTTAACGCTAATAAAATAGTTTTATTTTAATAATAAATAACTATTTCAGTATATTTGGAGACCCAGGACGTGTTGCTGGACCCGCTGGAGGGAACCAGAACCAGAACTGAGAGGATCAGACTGGCAGACCTGCTGCAGTAGAAGAGGTTTTCTAAAGAGACCCTGGTGCTCAGAGACACTACCTCTTTAGTCCACAGGGGGCGCCAGAGCCAACACAACATGAACGTTCCTCGTAGTAGCTTTAACTGAAAGAAATGGTGGACTAAACTACTACCATAAGGCCCAAGTTGTGTTAAACCTTTTCTTCACTAACGTTATCTTAAAGCTGAGGTACGAGGAGTTGGAACAGAACAAGCCACACGAATATCGATGTTGGACTCTCTCTCCTTCTCTCTCCCCCTCTCTCTCCCCCTCTCTCTCCCCCTCGCGTTATCTGTCAGCGGCACACATGGACGAGAGACACCGACTGTCAGAAAGACAAAAGGCAGGAGAGAGAGAGAGAGAGAGAGAGAGAGAGCTCTATCTTTAAACTACTGATAGTGGCTCTGCAGATAAGACTCTATAGTTAAACCGGCAAGCGGCAACAGACTGCTGTCTTCATGTGTGTGTGTGTGTGTGTGTGTGTGTGTGTGTGTGTGTGTGTGTGTGTGTGTGTGTGTGGCGTCTAGACTCTTCAAAGGAATTTCATCTCCAATATATACAGACTGTTGAGGGTCCAATTTCCTGACCAGTGTGGCGAGGCGCTCTGTCCTGTGTGTGTGTGTGTGTGTGTGTGTGTGTGTGTGTGTGTGTGTGTGTGTGTGTGTGTGTGTGTGTGTCAGACAGGCCAGAGACTCCACACCTCAGCAACGGCAACCAAGCGAGAGATGAGCATCGCTAAAAAAAGAAGCGATGGGAGGGCAAAAAAGAAAAGTGAGACGAGAGGCGAAGGGAGCGCTGAGGAATGAGGACGGCATGTTAAATAGAAGTGACAGAGCAAAGCCTTTACACCTGCAAGTCACTGGACACACACACACACACACCTCTTTCTGCAGCTTCAGAAACTGTCTACAACTGGACTGATCAAACACAGCTACTGGCCTCCGACTGCACACAACATAATAATGGTAATAATGTACAGCGTTCTGAACCTCTGATCCAATGTATACACCGCTTGTGTTTGAGTGCACATTTACAGTATCATCAAGGCAAATGAAGTCCATTTACTTGTCTCAATAAAGGGACTTCACTAGGAGTTACATCAATGGTCTTGTGGAACAAAACAATGGGCTCATCGACCAGATGGCTGCAAATATAGTGGTGAAAAAGGGGCATGTTGCAAAAAAGGATGGACGAGGGTCGAATAAAAACTTTAAACCACGGCCCAAATAGCACCCGACTGCTCGCACAATAACTTAAACGCACGACGCAGACGGACACTCAAACGCCTCTTCAACACTGAATCTCAGAGGGAAGAAATCTGCAGCAGCAAACAGAAAAAAGGTGTTAAACATGTAAATGGCTGCATTTTTAAAATGGAGCTTTTATGCAATGTGCTTGACGGTTGATGGGAGCTATAGCGACCATGCAGGCGCTGATCAGACCATAGGGAGCAATTTGGGACTCAATGTGTTGCCACTTGGAGCTGGGGATCGAACCGCCAGCCCTGTCATCAGCGGACGACCCGCTCTGCCAGCTGAGCCACAGCAAATATGTTTGGTCCTATGAAATTCTATGAGAAAATGACACTTCTCTCTTGATGTATTCCCTCAGTAAACATTGTAAACATGAGTTTATGTCTCAATCTCTAGTTTCAAGTCTTCTTCAATACAGCATGATGTTCATTTAGTAAATTATGGTCATTTAGAGTCAAACAGACCATAAAGCAGGGGACGCTTTAGGGTGAATAAAGCATCCCCTGTACCAAACCAAGCCAGCGACGGCCAGAAACCAAGATGGCGACGGACGAAATACCAAGATGACGACGGACGAAATACCAAGATGGCGACGGACGAAATACCAAGATGGCGACGGACGAAATACCAAGATGACGACGGACAAAAACCAAGATGACGACGGACGAAATACCAAGAAGGCGACGGACGAAAACCCAAGATGACGACGGACGAAATACCAAGATGGCGACGGACGAAATACCAAGATGGCGACGGACGAAATACCAAGATGGCGACGGACAAAAACCAAGATGACGACGGACAAAAACCAAGATGACGACGGACGAAAAACCAAGATGACGACGGACAAAAACCAAGATGGCGACGGACAAAAACCAAGATGGCGACGGACGAAAAACCAAGATGGCGACGGACGAAATACCAAGATGACGACGGACGAAATACCAAGATGGCGACGGACGAAAAACCAAGATGACGACGGACAAAAACCAAGATGACGACGGACAAAAACCAAGATGGCGACGGACGAAAAACCAAGATGACGACGGACAAAAACCAAGATGACGACGGACAAAAACCAAGATGGCGACGGACGAAATACCAAGATGACGACGGACGAAATACCAAGATGACGACGGACGAAAAACCAAGATGACGACGGACGAAAAACCAAGTTGGCAGACAACAATCCGACTTGGTTTGAGAACCTACTTGGGAATAAACATGATTCTGAAGCTGAGACAACATCTTTGGTCATTTCTTATTTGCTGAAGTGAAAAAATGACACGCCTTGATGATGCAAGTTTTACAGTGAAAGTAATTTCCCGGCTTCAACGTGTGCTCATCAGCTCTGGTTTGAACAAACTTTATTGGCACCGTCAGTCAGAAATGTAGACGACAAGAAGAAGTTATAGATTTTAGCTTCAAACACCACAAGAGAAGAAGAAACCGTCTTTAAACACGTCTGGTGCTCTGCTGTTGGCTTCTAATAATGTTTCGTAGGTACTGCACTTTTTTCGAATCCCCACTTTAAGGGTGAACGTTGGAAAGAAAGATGCACAATCTGTTCCAGCCAGAAGAGAAAAAAAACTCTCGCCATTTAAGTCAGGAGGTTGAATATTTTTGGAAAAGTTTTGGCATGAAAACGATGGCATTTAAAGCTATTTCAGCAATCTGTGAGTCTCGGCCTCGAAGCCGTCTAATCGATGAAGAATCAGCCTTTTAAACCGTCATGAGCTCCTCTCTCTCCCTCTCTCTCTCTCTCTCTATCCCTCTCTTTCTCTCTCCCTCTCTCCCTTCCTCTCTCATCCGTCCGTTTCACTTTCGTCATGCCTTCACCCCGTGCTGCACATTTCTTTCTCTCGACACAACTCCGGCTGCTGCAAAGCGTCGGTATTAACGGCGGTTGGGCGCACATCAAATATTTGATGGGAATGCATGAGCCGTTGGGAGAGCGATCACAGTCGCTGTCTGGAAGGATAAATCAGACTACGATTGGAAAGATACAGGTTTTTTTTTTTTTTGGATACCGATATATATTTTTTTTTTTCATAAAGCTGAACAGTCAATATTTTGTCCAGAAAAGAAAAATGTAACCAGTTTAATCCCTTCAAATGTCCCACAGAAGTATTTCTGAGAACTTTATTTTTCCATTAAACTTGAACTTTTAGAGGCTTTAAAGGCTTCAGTTTGTGAAAAAAAAAAGGAATAGTTTGACATTTGTCTTTCTTTCCGAGAGTTATACAAGAAGATTGCGTCCCTCTCAGTTATCTTAGCATAAAGACTGGAAACAAGGGGAAACAGCTCTGTCGAAAGCTTTTTAATTAAATCTACCATCTTTAAATGCTTAAGAAACCGGGGGTCTGAAAAATCTACATTTGTGTTAATATTTTGCAGAAAAATCTACTAATTTACAGCATATTCAACCTTTGTTTCTTTATAAGACATTTAATCCCTGACTTCCTTCTTTACAGGGTTTGTACAAAAGATAATAAAGTATCCCATGAATATGAGGTATAAGTTTACAGATAATTACAATCCCTCTTCAGAATGGAGGTGTGTTTAAGCTGTTTTATCAGTTTCAAATAGTTTTTAGTTTCTACGCCCTTTGGCTTCGTGGAGAATAAAACGACGCGCAGGTCGTAGCTTGTAGGTCGTAGCTAGTAGATCATAGCTTGTGGCTCGTAGCTAGTGGCTCGTAGCTAGTGGCTCGTAGCTAGTAGGTCATAGCTAGTGGCTCGTAGATCGTAGCTAGTAGATCGTAGCTAGTGGCTCGTAGCTAGTGGCTCATAGCTTGTAGATCGTAGCTCGTTGCTAACAGCTAGTAGCTCATAGCCACCTGCAGAGTATGAACAGAGCTTCTGATCGGCTGCTCTGGAGCTGAAAAAGGAAGAAAGCATAGTTTCCTGGTGTTGTTGGAGGAGCTTGTTTGGGTAACGAGTCGGAGGTCTGTTCAACCTCATGCTGATACGAGGCAGATTCACCCACAATCAGTGGGCCAATCTGCGGTGTGTGTGCGCGTCTGCGTCCTTGAGAAATAACCCTGAAGCGAGTGTGTGTGTTGTTGGCATTGACATCCTCCTGTTTGGCAGCTCTCTCACCTCCCCACACACACACACACACACACACACACACCACGTTGATGAGATGCAGCTTTAGCATGCCATGTCTGCCTCCCGTGGAGTCTCACACATGCTACTTCCCCCCCACTCGCATCGCTCGAGAGGCGACGATCACTCGCAAAAGAATCTTTCATCTCAACACCGTGAACATTCGGAGGACCTTGAACTCAACATGAACACGACCCCGACGGGCTTTTAACGCATTTTATGTTGTTATTATTCTCGTTTTCATGTCGATCGCCCTTCAAACTCAGCTAAATGTCGCATTAAATGAGATTCCAGCTGCTCCGCGCCTCCGTTTCAACCGGAGGAACAAATTCATCGATATAACTGACAAGTCCTTGGTTTTTTTGATGCATTTTCTATGTATGAACATAACAAAAGTTCAGGAACAAATGCAGCGTAGCTCGTCCGGCCCAACTCCTTATGAAAAGTATGATTGATGTAATAAACCTTGGTCACTAATGAAAAAGAAGTTTCTATGGTCACATTGAGACTGAATCCAGGGAGATGATGATTTATATTTTCAGTTTCCGCTGGACCGCCATTGAAAAAAAAAAAAAAATACTTCACATGCAAAATGATCTTTTTTTAAATTGACAAACGCAATAAAAAAAGGATCCAAAAGATATTTGCCTCTCTCTCTCTTCCTGAAATGAGGCCCTTCCACACAGGAAGAGGCGGGACTTTGCCTCTCAGAACTTTTATGAAACGCCTCAAACTGCTCACAAACAACCAAACATCCGAATACTTTATTTCACCTCTAATCCGCCGCAGCTTTCACTGGATGAGCTTCTGAAGGTCCGGCTCAGCGTGCGACGCCGCCCGAGTTTCATTAAGTCGCCGCCGTCGCCCTGAACGACCCGTAATCTCCGTTATCCGGCGCTGACGTGACGGAGGCGTCCTCGCATCTCTCCAACTGACACATTCAACTTGTTGGTAGAATATTCATCAGAAATAGAACGAAAAAGACACTTTGATGATGTCTTGTGCAGCTAGTGAACGCCGCTGATTGGGTTTGTTTGGTTTCAATTAATTCCACAAACATTCTGCTGGTTTTGTTTTATTTTTTAGGGGCAAAGAGACTATAAAGTGACCCGTTTCAAGTCTGAACATGTTTTCTGTATTAGCTGGGTGGGGCAGAGCAGCTCAGTCATCCTCTAAACAAGGGAAAACTAAATCACATTAGAGAAGGAGGGGGAGGAGAACGAAAGTGCAAGAAGTTAAGCGGAGAAGGAGAAACACGAGTGGTGTAATGATTGGAAAAGGAGGAGCAGGAATGAAGACGACGAGGAAGGTGAGATGAGCAAAGAAAGTAAATAAGGGGGAAACAAAAAAGAATGGAGGAAAGAGGAGGAGGGAGGAAATTAAAAAGAAAAGTAAAGAGGCTGAGGGGAAGTTGGGAAGCTGACAAAGAGGCGTTTGGGTTTGTTTTTGGCAGCAAGCAGTTTCCATGACTAAAATAAACTGATACCAGATGACTGTTCACCTCATAAGTGGAGCATTTACTACATTACACATTCATATAGTTATACTGTTTATAGCACTGAGAGGAGGAGATGGAGAGAGAGAGAGATGGAGAGAGAGAGAGAGATGGAGAGAGAGAGAGACCTCCAGGAAATACCCACATGATCTGATGAAGCCCAACAACGCACAACAGGAAGTAGCAGCTGGATTCAGATCAGCTGCTACTAAACAAAACATGCTAAAGGAATAACGACATTCACAGCGACCTTTGACCCGCGTTCCCTGATTGACTCGCGCCCCGCCTCGCGCCCCGCCTCCCCATTGTCGTACTCCGATCGCACGGAAAGTAAAGCGCTGGAAAGCGTAAACAAAGCCACGTCATCGTGGACAAAGACGACAAGACTTTCACCCAGGAGACCGCCGTTCAGGTCCCGAGTGAAACCAGACGTCAGATAAGAAACACCACTTCTGTAGTTATTTTAAATAAAACAATGACCTGTTTGTCAGATTACTATATTTAAATAACACAACTTTCCTGGTTACTTCAACCCAAACTATGAATTATTAGTCGTATAACTTTCGCACTCGTTTAACGCAAACTACGATCTTCTCCTAAACAGCCAAGTCGTTTCCTGTGAAGTTTATTTTGAAAAGACTTTATGCAACAAGCGGAAAACCAAAAACATGTTGCTGGACTTGAATGTCTTACTTTTGTAAGATAAACAGTTGTATGAGGATACGTTGACGTTGAATGATGTAACTATAACACAGTTTTACATCTAATGGGCAATTTAACAATCTTTAGATATTTGGGCCATCAGTTGAAGTTATTTAAACGTTGTCAGTTTGTTGAGGCTATAAATGTGATCGTCCTCATCCAGAACCACAAATCACCTCTAAACTGGTGCAGAATCAAATCCAGAATCCTAAAATAAAGAACTAAATTTGAGCAGATTTCTGCAAAATTTAATATTTAGCGGCACGATAACATTTCAAGCTCAGAGAAATTAACTAAATCCACTTTCGTGGTCAAGAACGCTTTGTTCTTTGTGGACATCAAAGTCTCCAACTGCAATTCACCAGAGTATAGAATACTATATATTAATATTAAAACGTATTATAATTAAAAAGTAAAAAAAAAAAAAAAAAAAAAAAAAAAAAAACACATATTTAACCGCGACCGGGTTCAGGGTGCGTTCGCTTCTGGTGTCGGTTAGCCGAGAAGACGAAGGGCCCCGAACTCTGAATGTTGTGTTAACAAACCACAACAAATCACACACACACACACACACACACACACACACACACACGCCGCCTTCAACAACCCAACAATTTACAAGCGACGCTCTTCATCTGGTGCCAACGTCCTGGTTCTGGATCGCTGCCGTTCCCGAGTTCCTCTTGTAATCCGTTGGAATCAAAGTCCAGATGTGCGGAACATTCGGCGAGATAGTTTAACCCTCGGAGAACGTGTGTAGTTGTGGTGTGTAGTTGTCGTGTGTAGTCACAGCAGAGACGAGGAGAGAGACGTCAGGAACCAGCTGGATCCGATATGAACGCCGTGACCTTCCCACAAACGTTCCGCCCGATTCCACGAAGTCGCTGATTACAGCCGGGATGCCAACAAACACCCACAGAAACACACACCAAGACACACACACCACACACACACACACACACACGGAGAAGAACCGAACCGCCGATGGAGACCTCCGCCAGATGAAAGTGGGATTTGTTGGAGAGCTGCACGTTCACTCATGTGGGCCGAGCCAGCAGAGTGTGGTGTACAAAGTGTGTGTGTGTGTGTGTGTGTAAATCTGACATTTGGTTTTTATTTAGAATAAAACAACGTGACTGTATACAAGTTCAGCCGCTATTGTGTGAACGGAAACATTCAAACAGAAAAATAGCAACGGGGTGAAAAAAAGAAAAATGTTAATATAATTTATATAGACTTCTATACAACCAGAGGAGTCGTCCCCTGGTGGTCAGGAGAGAGAATGCAGCTTTAACACATGATGTATAGACTTCTATACAACCAGAGGAGTCGCCCCATGGTGGTCAGGAGAGAGAATGCAGCTTTAACACATGATGTATAGACTTCTATACAACCAGAGGAGTCGCCCCCTGGTGGTCAGGAG